>NC_092771.1:71474957-71552457 GCF_047496795.1 Chiloscyllium punctatum
TTACCTCACCCCAGCCCCACTCCGGAAGAGGTGCTAACTGCCCTTGATTGCTTTTTGTTCACGATGTGAAGAGCTCTCACGCCTGAGTCACCTTCACGTCTCTGTTTGCTGAGTGAATCACAAAGAAGGAGCTTCACCAGAGCTGCAATTGCCACACTTCTCCACACACCCTCCCCGTTTACATTTTCCTGCTCGTCAGTGATTTAAAGAAAATTAAATGGATGCGATGTCATTCTGTAGCCTCTCTGTCGATTCCTCCGTTTGAGTTCCAACATGGCTTAGATCTCGGGGCGCACCTTAATACTAGCGACGCTATGACAGCACAGGTCCGGAGGTTCCTCTGAAAGTGTATGTTTTTTTTTCATTGCTGTTGCTGATTGAATGAGCCACAAACGTGCAAACCGCTCCAAAACATGATTCAGGACCTCTGGTGCCAACTCTCGCGCGTTGAATAACGACAGACAGCTTCCAAATGAGGCCTTTCAGAGACGACTTTGGGGTACGGTTGACAGTCAGACAAGTTCAGGAATTCGTGGTGCGCTGTGACACCAGCGCATCAGCTTCTTCCCTGCCTTTGAACCGGGCCGCCTGCGCAAGGAATGCAAATGCGGTACTGCTTTTCGTGGAAGGATTAGAACGCGGCAACTACACTCTCAAACAGAATGACATATGATCAGAACCAGGTTGGAGAAAAACTTTATAATTCTTTGCACAGTAATTAAATGGAGTTGCCTTACATTTCACTCCGAGAGCAGATTCGAAGGCAGGTTTGCAGGTGGGAAAGCAAGCAAGGAAGCTGTGTTCTTGTGCATGTGAAAGGCTGCAGTTGAAGAACAAAGCAGTTTCTGCCCAGTTTCGAACGCGAAGACGGCTACACTACGGACACTAGCCGCGGCTGCCGTGCTGCAGCTTAATGGCATCCACCACTGAAAGTTGAAGCCATTCTACGTTTCACCTTTCTGTTTCCAAAAAATTGTTATTGTCCAGCGTAATTAACATCTTGAAAACGTAAAAAAAACCACGTGAAATTGATGACAAAATATAGACAAGGAAGTCGTCAATGTTTGGACCGTAGGGCGAGGTGGAATAAGCTGGGACGACTTTCCCCGCAGCATATCGGCTGCAACATGATCTTTTGGAAGGGTTGTAAACTGAGTATTTATGTGTTTTACCCAAGTTGGGGTGAGTTGAAAACTCGAGAGCATAGGTTTAAGGTGAGTGGGCTGAAATTGACAAAGGACCTGAGGCACATTTCCCACACAGAAGGTTGTGCGTGTTTGGAATGAGCTAACAGAGGAAGTGGAGGAGGCTTTTACACTCAGAAAATTGCAAAGGTAATCGGATGAGTCTCTGGATAGGATGGTTTTAGCGGGATTCGGGCCAAATGCTGGGGAACGGGTCTTGTTTAATTTTAGCTATGTGGTGAGCATGGACGAGATACACCGAAGTATCTGATTCCACGCGGTGTACCCCAATAACGTCGTGTTGCTTACACCGGCTTTAAAGGATTACTTTTTAGCAGAGCTTGCCGTCGCAGTCTGTGGCACAATCGTTTAATCTGTTCGACTGCTCACGGGAAAGCTATTATTGTGAAACACTGCAGAAACGAACGACTTCCTTACTGTTGCTCCGACTGACCATACTCCGTGAAATTTTCCCAGACCCTCAGTTGAGGATTTTTGCTGCTGGAAGTTACCTCAGAAACCCTGTTAACTCGTAATGTACTGAGCGAATCGCAAAACAGTAAGCATTTAACACGGAACACAAACAAAACTGGCATGCCGAATGCATTTTCAGACACAGAGATGCATGAATGCTAAATGTGAGACAGTCCGAGGGCATGAGTCATAAAGTAATCTCACAACTAACAACAGGGCAATTCCAAACTACTCTTTCAAACATACTGCAGCCTTAGTGCACCAACACCTCCCAGACAGTGCCGAAAAGAGAGAAAGAAAGAACATAATAAGAACGGGCCATAAAAAGTGAATTTCACCAATCACAGTCTCGATTAGATTACCTTTCCCTTCCGATGTCTCCAGGACGGAAATATAGGAAATGGGAGAAATTCAATAACATATGACATCGAAATTCATTGGATCGATTTTCCAATTGGCCATAAAACCAAATAACGACGAGTCGAGTCACCACATTACGAGTTAACGGGGTTTCTGAGGTAACTTCCAGCAGCAAAAATCCTCAACTGAGGGTCTGGGAAAATTTCACGGAGTATGGTCAGTCGGAGCAAACGTAAGGAAGTCGTTCGTTTCTGCAGTGTTTCATCACAACAGCGATGGAATAATAGTCTCCATTCGGTTCCAGTGAACGCACAAATTGCCTGGAACAGCAGAGCTGTTTGCGATTTTCTGCGTGGCACTAACCCACACCACAGTTAATTCCCCGGGAAGGAAACCCATTTTACTTTTGTTTTCAACATCAATACAGTGGGGACCGAAACAGCATTTTAACAAGCTGCAGCATTGGAGTTAAACAGCAGAAATGGCAGTGGCGGGATTCGAACCCGCGCCCCTTTCAAGACTGGAATCTGGATCCAGCGCCTTAGACCGCTCGGCCACACTACCAGCCGGCAGCCCAGACCGTTTTCTTGCAGTTCCAATTGTGCCCCTGCATAACAACAGATGCAAAGTCACATGAAAAGGGTTCCATGATCCCTCTCCGACTCGCAAAGCTTCTGGGGTGTGCCCGGCTACAATGTCAATTTCGCAGCAGATAATGATAGCCCATCAATCCAGACAAAAATCAATGGTAAGCTGAGTCTATCTTCTCAGACTCTTTTCAGCTACAAATGTATCTGTGAGTGCGTGACAATATATTTTCGCTTATGATTTGGTCAAATAACCATGAGCTGCTTGACATTACTGCAATTTCGATTCTTGCTTTGCTAAATGATTTCATCCCATTGCTCGAAACAGGACGACTTTCACGTTTACACGGAACACGAAACACACCGGACTACAGGGAAAATGCACAAAGTTGAGCAGGCCGTGTTCCAAATCATACCGTGCAGCATTTATTCAGTCACTGTGTCTGTTTTGCAGAATAAGGGTCCCAAAGAAAGTTCTCTACCCTAAAACCGGAGGTCGCATCACATTACGAGAACGACAGATCACATTGTGAGGATGCTCTGACCTCGGAGCCAGTTCGAGATGACACTTTCCGTGCCTTTTACCTTAACCGTGCAATTTGCTGCAGAGATGTTCACTCCTGGACATGAGCCTCGTGGATACCAACTGAGTCGGAAACCTGTGTGGGAATCGACGAGAAGCGACTCAATCAATTTTGCTAACTCCCATGGTGCTCATTAGAAATGGAGTTTCTGTTCAACCTCAATCTAAAAGGCAGTTTCTGAACCTAGTAACAGAACTCAAAAGGTAATTACCTTACCCCAGCCCCACTCCGGAAGAGGTGCTAACTGCCCTTGATTGCTTTTTGTTCACGATGTGAAGAGCTCTCACGCCTGAGTCACCTTCACGTCTCTGTTTGCTGAGTGAATCACAAAGAAGGAGCTTCACCAGAGCTGCAATTGCCACACTTCTCCACACACCCTCCCCGTTTACATTTTCCTGCTCGTCAGTTATTTAAAGAAAATTAAATGGATGCGATGTCATTCTGTAGCCTCTCTGTCGATTCCTCCGTTTGAGTTCCAACATGGCTTAGATCTCGGGGCGCACCTTAATACTAGCGACGCTATGACAGCACAGGTCCGGAGGTTCCTCTGAAAGTGTATGTTTTTTTTTCATTGCTGTTGCTGATTGAATGAGCCACTATCGTGCAAACTGCTCCAAAACATGATTCAGGACCTCTGGTGCCAACTCTCGCGCGTTGAATAACGACAGACAGCTTCCAAATGAGGCCTTTCAGAGACGACTTTGGGGTACGGTTGACAGTCAGACAAGTTCAGGAATTCGTGGTGCGCTGTGACACCAGCGCATCAGCTTCTTCCCTGCCTTTGAACCGGGCCGCCTGCGCAAGGAATGCAAATGCGGTACTGCTTTTCGTGGAAGGATTAGAACGCGGCAACTACACTCTCAAACAGAATGGCATATGATCAGAACCAGGTTGGAGAAAAACTTTATAATTCTTTGCACAGTAATTAAATGGAGTTGCCTTACATTTCACTCCGAGAGCAGATTCGAAGGCAGGTTTGCAGATGGGAAAGCAAGCAAGGAAGCTGTGTTCTTGTGCATGTGAAAGGCTGCAGTTGAAGAACAAAGCAGTTTCTGCCCAGTTTCGAACGCGAAGACGGCTACACTACGGACACTAGCCGAGGTTGCCGTACTGCAGCTTAATGGCATCCACCACTGAAAGTTGAAGCCATTCTACGTTTCACCTTTCTGTTTCCAAAAAATTGTTATTGTCCAGCGTAATTAACATCTTGAAAACGTAGAAAAAACCACGTGAAATTGATGACAAAATATAGACAAGGAAGTCGTCAATGTTTGGACCGTAGGGCGAGGTGGAATAAGCTGGGACGACTTTCCCCGCAGCATATCGGCTGCAACATGATCTTTTGGAAGGGTTGTAAACTGAGTATTTATGTGTTTTACCCAAGTTGGGGTGAGTTGAAAACTCGAGAGCATAGGTTTAAGGTGAGTGGGCTGAAATTGACAAAGGACCTGAGGCACATTTCCCACACAGAAGGTTGTGCGTGTTTGGAATGAGCTAACAGAGGAAGTGGAGGAGGCTTTTACACTCAGAAAATTGCAAAGGTAATCGGATGAGTCTCTGGATAGGATGGTTTTAGCGGGATTCGGGCCAAATGCTGGGGAACGGGTCTTGTTGAATTTTGGCTATGTGGTGAGCATGGACGAGATACAACGAAGTATCTGATTCCACGTGGTGTACCCCAATAACGTCGTGTTGCTTACACCGGCTTTAAAGGATTACTTTTTAGCAGAGCTTGCCGTCGCAGTCTGTGGCACAATCGTTTAATCTGTTCGACTGCTCACGGGAAAGCTATTATTGTGAAACACTGCAGAAACGAACGACTTCCTTACTGTTGCTCCGACTGACCATACTCCGTGAAATTTTCCCAGACCCTCAGTTGAGGATTTTTGCTGCTGGAAGTTACCTCAGAAACCCTGTTAACTCGTAATGTACTGAGCGAATCGCAAAACAGTAAGCATTTAACACGGAACACAAACAAAACTGGCATGCCGAATGCATTTTCAGACACAGAGATGCATGAATGCTAAATGTGAGACAGTCCGAGGGCATGAGTCATAAAGTAATCTCACAACTAACAACAGGGCAATTCCAAACTACTCTTTCAAACATACTGCAGCCTTAGTGCACCAACACTTCCCAGACAATGCCGAAAAGAGAGAAAGAAAGAACATAATAAGAACGGGCCATAAAAAGTGAATTTCACCAATCACAGTCTCGATTAGATTACCTTTCCCTTCCGATGTCTCCTAAACGGAAATATAGGAAATGGGAGAAATTCAATAACATATGACATCGAAATTCATTGGATCGATTTTCCAATTGGCCATAAAACCAAATAACGACGAGTCGAGTCACCACATTACGAGTTAACGGGGTTTCTGAGGTAACTTCCAGCAGCAAAAATCCTCAACTGAGGGTCTGGGAAAATTTCACGGAGTATGGTCAGTCGGAGCAAACGTAAGGAAGTCGTTCGTTTCTGCAGTGTTTCATCACAACAGCGATGGAATAATAGTCTCCATTCGGTTCCAGTGAACGCACAAATTGCCTGGAACAGCAGAGCTGTTTGCGATTTTCTGCGTGGCACTAACCCACACCACAGTTAATTCCCCGGGAAGGAAACCCATTTTACTTTTGTTTTCAACATCAATACAGTGGGGACCGAAACAGCATTTTAACAAGCTGCAGCATTGGAGTTAAACAGCAGAAATGGCAGTGGCGGGATTCGAACCCGCGCCCCTTTCAAGGCTGGAACCTGGATCCAGCGCCTTAGACCGCTCGGCCACACTACCAGCCGGCAGCCCAGACCGTTTTCTTGCAGTTCCAATTGTGCCCCTGCATAACAACAGATGCAAAGTCACATGAAAAGGGTTCCATGATCCCTCTCCGACTCGCACAGCTTCTGGGATGTGCCCGGCTACAATGTCAATTTCGCAGCAGATAATGATAGCCCATCAATCCAGACAAAAATCAATGGTAAGCTGAGTCTATCTTCTCAGACTCTTTTCAGCTACAAATGTATCTGTGAGTGCGTGACAATATATGTTCGCTTATGATTTGGTCAAATAACCATGAGCTGCTTGACATTACTGCAATTTCGATTCTTGCTTTGCTAAATGATTTCATCCCATTGCTCGAAACAGGACGACTTTCACGTTTACACGGAACACGAAACACACCGGACTACAGGGAAAATGCACAAAGCTGAGCAGGCCGTGTTCCAAATCATACCGTGCAGCATTTATTCAGTCACTGTGTCTGTTTTGCAGAATAAGGGTCCCAAAGAAAGTTCTCTACCCTAAAACCGGAGGTCGCATCACATTACGAGAACGACAGATCACATTGTGAGGATGCTCTGACCTCGGAGCCAGTTCGAGATGACACTTTCCGTGCCTTTTACCTTAACCGTGCAATTTGCTGCAGAGATGTTCACTCCTGGACATGAGCCTCGTGGATACCAACTGAGTCGGAAACCTGTGTGGGAATCGACGAGAAGCGACTCAAACAATTTTGCTAACTCCCATGGTGCTCATTAGAAATGGAGTTTCTGTTCAACCTCAATCTAAAAGGCAGTTTCTGAACCTAGTAACAGAACTCAAAAGGTAATTACCTCACCCCAGCCCCACTCCGGAAGAGGTGCTAACTGCCCTTGATTGCTTTTTGTTCACGATGTGAAGAGCTCTCACGCCTGAGTCACCTTCACGTCTCTGTTTGCTGAGTGAATCACAAAGAAGGAGCTTCACCAGAGCTGCAATTGCCACACTTCTCCACACACCCTCCCCGTTTACATTTTCCTGCTCGTCAGTGATTTAAAGAAAATTAAATGGATGCGATGTCATTCTGTAGCCTCTCTGTCGATTCCTCCGTTTGAGTTCCAACATGGCTTAGATCTCGGGGCGCACCTTAATACTAGCGACGCTATGACAGCACAGGTCCGGAGGTTCCTCTGAAAGTGTATGTTTTTTTTTCATTGCTGTTGCTGATTGAATGAGCCACAAACGTGCAAACCGCTCCAAAACATGATTCAGGACCTCTGGTGCCAACTCTCGCGCGTTGAATAACGACAGACAGCTTCCAAATGAGGCCTTTCAGAGACGACTTTGGGGTACGGTTGACAGTCAGACAAGTTCAGGAATTCGTGGTGCGCTGTGACACCAGCGCATCAGCTTCTTCCCTGCCTTTGAACCGGGCCGCCTGCGCAAGGAATGCAAATGCGGTACTGCTTTTCGTGGAAGGATTAGAACGCGGCAACTACACTCTCAAACAGAATGACATATGATCAGAACCAGGTTGGAGAAAAACTTTATAATTCTTTGCACAGTAATTAAATGGAGTTGCCTTACATTTCACTCCGAGAGCAGATTCGAAGGCAGGTTTGCAGGTGGGAAAGCAAGCAAGGAAGCTGTGTTCTTGTGCATGTGAAAGGCTGCAGTTGAAGAACAAAGCAGTTTCTGCCCAGTTTCGAACGCGAAGACGGCTACACTACGGACACTAGCCGCGGCTGCCGTGCTGCAGCTTAATGGCATCCACCACTGAAAGTTGAAGCCATTCTACGTTTCACCTTTCTGTTTCCAAAAAATTGTTATTGTCCAGCGTAATTAACATCTTGAAAACGTAAAAAAAACCACGTGAAATTGATGACAAAATATAGACAAGGAAGTCGTCAATGTTTGGACCGTAGGGCGAGGTGGAATAAGCTGGGACGACTTTCCCCGCAGCATATCGGCTGCAACATGATCTTTTGGAAGGGTTGTAAACTGAGTATTTATGTGTTTTACCCAAGTTGGGGTGAGTTGAAAACTCGAGAGCATAGGTTTAAGGTGAGTGGGCTGAAATTGACAAAGGACCTGAGGCACATTTCCCACACAGAAGGTTGTGCGTGTTTGGAATGAGCTAACAGAGGAAGTGGAGGAGGCTTTTACACTCAGAAAATTGCAAAGGTAATCGGATGAGTCTCTGGATAGGATGGTTTTAGCGGGATTCGGGCCAAATGCTGGGGAACGGGTCTTGTTTAATTTTAGCTATGTGGTGAGCATGGACGAGATACACCGAAGTATCTGATTCCACGCGGTGTACCCCAATAACGTCGTGTTGCTTACACCGGCTTTAAAGGATTACTTTTTAGCAGAGCTTGCCGTCGCAGTCTGTGGCACAATCGTTTAATCTGTTCGACTGCTCACGGGAAAGCTATTATTGTGAAACACTGCAGAAACGAACGACTTCCTTACTGTTGCTCCGACTGACCATACTCCGTGAAATTTTCCCAGACCCTCAGTTGAGGATTTTTGCTGCTGGAAGTTACCTCAGAAACCCTGTTAACTCGTAATGTACTGAGCGAATCGCAAAACAGTAAGCATTTAACACGGAACACAAACAAAACTGGCATGCCGAATGCATTTTCAGACACAGAGATGCATGAATGCTAAATGTGAGACAGTCCGAGGGCATGAGTCATAAAGTAATCTCACAACTAACAACAGGGCAATTCCAAACTACTCTTTCAAACATACTGCAGCCTTAGTGCACCAACACTTCCCAGACAATGCCGAAAAGAGAGAAAGAAAGAACATAATAAGAACGGGCCATAAAAAGTGAATTTCACCAATCACAGTCTCGATTAGATTACCTTTCCCTTCCGATGTCTCCAGGACGGAAATATAGGAAATGGGAGAAATTCAATAACATATGACATCGAAATTCATTGGATCGATTTTCCAATTGGCCATAAAACCAAATAACGACGAGTCGAGTCACCACATTACGAGTTAACGGGGTTTCTGAGGTAACTTCCAGCAGCAAAAATCCTCAACTGAGGGTCTGGGAAAATTTCACGGAGTATGGTCAGTCGGAGCAAACGTAAGGAAGTCGTTCGTTTCTGCAGTGTTTCATCACAACAGCGATGGAATAATAGTCTCCATTCGGTTCCAGTGAACGCACAAATTGCCTGGAACAGCAGAGCTGTTTGCGATTTTCTGCGTGGCACTAACCCACACCACAGTTAATTCCCCGGGAAGGAAACCCATTTTACTTTTGTTTTCAACATCAATACAGTGGGGACCGAAACAGCATTTTAACAAGCTGCAGCATTGGAGTTAAACAGCAGAAATGGCAGTGGCGGGATTCGAACCCGCGCCCCTTTCAAGACTGGAATCTGGATCCAGCGCCTTAGACCGCTCGGCCACACTACCAGCCGGCGGCCACGCTACCAGCCGGCAGCCCAGACCGTTTTCTTGCAGTTCCAATTGTGCCCCTGCATAACAACAGATGCAAAGTCACATGAAAAGGGTTCCATGATCCCTCTCCGACTCGCACAGCTTCTGGGATGTGCCCGGCTGCAATGTCAATTTCGCAGCAGATAATGATAGCCCATCAATCCAGACAAAAATCAATGGTAAGCTGAGTCTATCTTCTCAGACTCTTTTCAGCTACAAATGTATCTGTGAGTGCGTGACAATATATGTTTGCTTATGATTTGGTCAAATAACCATGAGCTGCTTGACATTACTGCAATTTCGATTCTTGCTTTGCTAAATGATTTCATCCCATTGCTCGAAACAGGACGACTTTCACGTTTACACGGAACACGAAACACACCGGACTACAGGGAAAATGCACAAAGCTGAGCAGGCCGTGTTCCAAATCATACCGTGCAGCATTTATTCAGTCACTGTGTCTGTTTTGCAGAATAAGGGTCCCAAAGAAAGTTCTCTACCCTAAAACCGGAGGTCGCATCACATTACGAGAACGACAGATCACATTGTGAGGATGCTCTGACCTCGGAGCCAGTTCGAGATGACACTTTCCGTGCCTTTTACCTGAACCGTGCAATTTGCTGCAGAGATGTTCACTCCTGGACATGAGCCTCGTGGATACCAACTGAGTCGGAAACCTGTGTGGGAATCGACGAGAAGCGACTCAAACAATTTTGCTAACTCCCATGGTGCTCATTAGAAATGGAGTTTCTGTTCAACCTCAATCTAAAAGGCAGTTTCTGAACCTAGTAACAGAACTCAAAAGGTAATTACCTCACCCCAGCCCCACTCCGGAAGAGGTGCTAACTGCCCTTGATTGCTTTTTGTTCACGAAATGAAGAGCTCTCACGCCTGAGTCACCTTCACGTCTCTGTTTGCTGAGTGAATCACAAAGAAGGAGCTTCACCAGAGCTGCAATTGCCACACTTCTCCACACACCCTCCCCGTTTACATTTTCCTGCTCGTCAGTGATTTAAAGAAAATTAAATGGATGCGATGTCATTCTGTAGCCTCTCTGTCGATTCCTCCGTTTGAGTTCCAACATGGCTTAGATCTCGGGGCGCACCTTAATACTAGCGACGCTATGACAGCACAGGTCCGGAGGTTCCTCTGAAAGTGTATGTTTTTTTTTCATTGCTGTTGCTGATTGAATGAGCCACAAACGTGCAAACCGCTCCAAAACATGATTCAGGACCTCTGGTGCCAACTCTCGCGCGTTGAATAACGACAGACAGCTTCCAAATGAGGCCTTTCAGAGACGACTTTGGGGTACGGTTGACAGTCAGACAAGTTCAGGAATTCGTGGTGCGCTGTGACACCAGCGCATCAGCTTCTTCCCTGCCTTTGAACCGGGCCGCCTGCGCAAGGAATGCAAATGCGGTACTGCTTTTCGTGGAAGGATTAGAACGCGGCAACTACACTCTCAAACAGAATGACATATGATCAGAACCAGGTTGGAGAAAAACTTTATAATTCTTTGCACAGTAATTAAATGGAGTTGCCTTACATTTCACTCCGAGAGCAGATTCGAAGGCAGGTTTGCAGATGGGAAAGCAAGCAAGGAAGCTGTGTTCTTGTGCATGTGAAAGGCTGCAGTTGAAGAACAAAGCAGTTTCTGCCCAATTTCGAACGCGAAGGCGGCTGCACTACGGACACTAGCCGAGGCTGCCGTACTGCAGCTTAATGGCATCCACCACTGAAAGTTGAAGCCATTCTACGTTTCACCTTTCTGTTTCCAAAAAATTGTTATTGTCCAGCGTAATTAACATCTTGAAAACGTAAAAAAAACCACGTGAAATTGATGACAAAATATAGACAAGGAAGTCGTCAATGTTTGGACCGTAGGGCGAGGTGGAATAAGCTGGGACGACTTTCCCCGCAGCATATCGGCTGCAACATGATCTTTTGGAAGGGTTGTAAACTGAGTATTTATGTGTTTTACCCAAGTTGGGGTGAGTTGAAAACTCGAGAGCATAGGTTTAAGGTGAGTTGGCTGAAATTGACAAAGGACCTGAGGCACATTTCCCACACAGAAGGTTGTGCGTGTTTGGAATGAGCTAACAGAGGAAGTGGAGGAGGCTTTTACACTCAGAAAATTGCAAAGGTAATCGGATGAGTCTCTGGATAGGATGGTTTTAGCGGGATTCGGGCCAAATGCTGGGGAACGGGTCTTGTTTAATTTTGGCTATGTGGTGAGCATGGACGAGATACACCGAAGTATCTGATTCCACGCGGTGTACCCCAATAACGTCGTGTTGCTTACACCGGCTTTAAAGGATTACTTTTTAGCAGAGCTTGCCGTCGCAGTCTGTGGCACAATCGTTTAATCTGTTCGACTGCTCACGGGAAAGCTATTATTGTGAAACACTGCAGAAACGAACGACTTCCTTACTGTTGCTCCGACTGACCATACTCCGTGAAATTTTCCCAGACCCTCAGTTGAGGATTTTTGCTGCTGGAAGTTACCTCAGAAACCCTGTTAACTCGTAATGTACTGAGCGAATCGCAAAACAGTAAGCATTTAACACGGAACACAAACAAAACTGGCATGCCGAATGCATTTTCAGACACAGAGATGCATGAATGCTAAATGTGAGACAGTCCGAGGGCATGAGTCATAAAGTAATCTCACAACTAACAACAGGGCAATTCCAAACTACTCTTTCAAACATACTGCAGCCTTAGTGCACCAACACCTCCCAGACAATGCCGAAAAGAGAGAAAGAAAGAACATAATAAGAACGGGCCATAAAAAGTGAATTTCACCAATCACAGTCTCGATTAGATTACCTTTCCCTTCCGATGTCTCCAGGACGGAAATATAGGAAATGGGAGAAATTCAATAACATATGACATCGAAATTCATTGGATCGATTTTCCAATTGGCCATAAAACCAAATAACGACGAGTCGAGTCACCACATTACGAGTTAACGGGGTTTCTGAGGTAACTTCCAGCAGCAAAAATCCTCAACTGAGGGTCTGGGAAAATTTCACGGAGTATGGTCAGTCGGAGCAAACGTAAGGAAGTCGTTCGTTTCTGCAGTGTTTCATCACAACAGCGATGGAATAATAGTCTCCATTCGGTTCCAGTGAACGCACAAATTGCCTGGAACAGCAGAGCTGTTTGCGATTTTCTGCGTGGCACTAACCCACACCACAGTTAATTCCCCGGGAAGGAAACCCATTTTACTTTTGTTTTCAACATCAATACAGTGGGGACCGAAACAGCATTTTAACAAGCTGCAGCATTGGAGTTAAACAGCAGAAATGTCAGTGGCGGGGTTCGAACCCGCGCCCCTTTCAAGACTGGAATCTGGATCCAGCGCCTTAGACCGCTCGGCCACACTACCAGCCGGCAGCCCAGACCGTTTTCTTGCAGTTCCAATTGTGCCCCTGCATAACAACAGATGCAAAGTCACATGAAAAGGGTTCCATGATCCCTCTCCGACTCGCACAGCTTCTGGGATGTGCCCGGCTGCAATGTCAATTTCGCAGCAGATAATGATAGCCCATCAATCCAGACAAAAATCAATGGTAAGCTGAGTCTATCTTCTCAGACTCTTTTCAGCTACAAATGTATCTGTGAGTGCGTGACAATATATGTTCGCTTATGATTTGGTCAAATAACCATGAGCTGCTTGACATTACTGCAATTTCGATTCTTGCTTTGCTAAATGATTTCATCCCATTGCTCGAAACAGGACGACTTTCACGTTTACACGGAACACGAAACACACCGGACTACAGGGAAAATGCACAAAGCTGAGCAGGCTGTGTTCCAAATCATACCGTGCAGCATTTATTCAGTCACTGTGTCTGTTTTGCAGAATAAGGGTCCCAAAGAAAGTTCTCTACCCTAAAACCGGAGGTCGCATCACATTACGAGAACGACAGATCACATTGTGAGGATGCTCTGACCTCGGAGCCAGTTCGAGATGACACTTTCCGTGCCTTTTACCTTAACCGTGCAATTTGCTGCAGAGATGTTCACTCCTGGACATGAGCCTCGTGGATACCAACTGAGTCGGAAACCTGTGTGGGAATCGACGAGAAGCGACTCAAACAATTTTGCTAACTCCCATGGTGCTCATTAGAAATGGAGTTTCTGTTCAACCTCAATCTAAAAGGCAGTTTCTGAACCTAGTAACAGAACTCAAAAGGTAATTACCTCACCCCAGCCCCACTCCGGAAGAGGTGCTAACTGCCCTTGATTGCTTTTTGTTCACGATGTGAAGAGCTCTCACGCCTGAGTCACCTTCACGTCTCTGTTTGCTGAGTGAATCACAAAGAAGGAGCTTCACCAGAGCTGCAATTGCCACACTTCTCCACACACCCTCCCCGTTTACATTTTCCTGCTCGTCAGTGATTTAAAGAAAATTAAATGGATGCGATGTCATTCTGTAGCCTCTCTGTCGATTCCTCCGTTTGAGTTCCAACATGGCTTAGATCTCGGGGCGCACCTTAATACTAGCGACGCTATGACAGCACAGGTCCGGAGGTTCCTCTGAAAGTGTATGTTTTTTTTTCATTGCTGTTGCTGATTGAATGAGCCACAAACGTGCAAACCGCTCCAAAACATGATTCAGGACCTCTGGTGCCAACTCTCGCGCGTTGAATAACGACAGACAGCTTCCAAATGAGGCCTTTCAGAGACGACTTTGGGGTACGGTTGACAGTCAGACAAGTTCAGGAATTCGTGGTGCGCTGTGACACCAGCGCATCAGCTTCTTCCCTGCCTTTGAACCGGGCCGCCTGCGCAAGGAATGCAAATGCGGTACTGCTTTTCGTGGAAGGATTAGAACGCGGCAACTACACTCTCAAACAGAATGACATATGATCAGAACCAGGTTGGAGAAAAACTTTATAATTCTTTGCACAGTAATTAAATGGAGTTGCCTTACATTTCACTCCGAGAGCAGATTCGAAGGCAGGTTTGCAGATGGGAAAGCAAGCAAGGAAGCTGTGTTCTTGTGCATGTGAAAGGCTGCAGTTGAAGAACAAAGCAGTTTCTGCCCAGTTTCGAACGCGAAGACGGCTACACTACGGATACTAGCCGCGGCTGCCGTACTGCAGCTTAATGGCATCCACCACTGAAAGTTGAAGCCATTCTACGTTTCACCTTTCTGTTTCCAAAAAATTGTTATTGTCCAGCGTAATTAACATCTTGAAAACGTAAAAAAAACCACGTGAAATTGATGACAAAATATAGACAAGGAAGTCGTCAATGTTTGGACCGTAGGGCGAGGTGGAATAAGCTGGGACGACTTTCCCCGCAGCATATCGGCTGCAACATGATCTTTTGGAAGGGTTGTAAACTGAGTATTTATGTGTTTTACCCAAGTTGGGGTGAGTTGAAAACTCGAGAGCATAGGTTTAAGGTGAGTGGGCTGAAATTGACAAAGGACCTGAGGCACATTTCCCAAACAGAAGGTTGTGCGTGTTTGGAATGAGCTAACAGAGGAAGTGGAGGAGGCTTTTACACTCAGAAAATTGCAAAGGTAATCGGATGAGTCTCTGGATAGGATGGTTTTAGCGGGATTCGGGCCAAATGCTGGGGAACGGGTCTTGTTTAATTTTGGCTATGTGGTGAGCATGGACGAGATACACCGAAGTATCTGATTCCACGCGGTGTACCCCAATAACGTTGTGTTGCTTACACCGGCTTTAAAGGATTACTTTTTAGCAGAGCTTGCCGTCGCAGTCTGTGGCACAATCGTTTAATCTGTTCGACTGCTCACGGGAAAGCTATTATTGTGAAACACTGCAGAAACGAACGACTTCCTTACTGTTGCTCCGACTGACCATACTCCGTGAAATTTTCCCAGACCCTCAGTTGAGGATTTTTGCTGCTGGAAGTTACCTCAGAAACCCTGTTAACTCGTAATGTACTGAGCGAATCGCAAAACAGTAAGCATTTAACACGGAACACAAACAAAACTGGCATGCCGAATGCATTTTCAGACACAGAGATGCATGAATGCTAAATGTGAGACAGTCCGAGGGCATGAGTCATAAAGTAATCTCACAACTAACAACAGGGCAATTCCAAACTACTCTTTCAAACATACTGCAGCCTTAGTGCACCAACACTTCCCAGACAATGCCGAAAAGAGAGAAAGAAAGAACATAATAAGAACGGGCCATAAAAAGTGAATTTCACCAATCACAGTCTCGATTAGATTACCTTTCCCTTCCGATGTCTCCAGGACGGAAATATAGGAAATGGGAGAAATTCAATAACATATGACATCGAAATTCATTGGATCGATTTTCCAATTGGCCATAAAACCAAATAACGACGAGTCGAGTCACCACATTACGAGTTAACGGGGTTTCTGAGGTAACTTCCAGCAGCAAAAATCCTCAACTGAGGGTCTGGGAAAATTTCACGGAGTATGGTCAGTCGGAGCAAACGTAAGGAAGTCGTTCGTTTCTGCAGTGTTTCATCACAACAGCGATGGAATAATAGTCTCCATTCGGTTCCAGTGAACGCACAAATTGCCTGGAACAGCAGAGCTGTTTGCGATTTTCTGCGTGGCACTAACCCACACCACAGTTAATTCCCCGGGAAGGAAACCCATTTTACTTTTGTTTTCGACATCAATACAGTGGGGACCGAAACAGCATTTTAACAAGCTGCAGCATTGGAGTTAAACAGCAGAAATGTCAGTGGCGGGGTTCGAACCCGCGCCCCTTTCAAGACTGGAATCTGGATCCAGCGCCTTAGACCGCTCGGCCACACTACCAGCCGGCAGCCCAGACCGTTTTCTTGCAGTTCCAATTGTGCCCCTGCATAACAACAGATGCAAAGTCACATGAAAAGGGTTCCATGATCCCTCTCCGACTCGCACAGCTTCTGGGATGTGCCCGGCTGCAATGTCAATTTCGCAGCAGATAATGATAGCCCATCAATCCAGACAAAAATCAATGGTAAGCTGAGTCTATCTTCTCAGACTCTTTTCAGCTACAAATGTATCTGTGAGTGCGTGACAATATATGTTCGCTTATGATTTGGTCAAATAACCATGAGCTGCTTGACATTACTGCAATTTCGATTCTTGCTTTGCTAAATGATTTCATCCCATTGCTCGAAACAGGACGACTTTCACGTTTACACGGAACACGAAACACACCGGACTACAGGGAAAATGCACAAAGCTGAGCAGGCCGTGTTCCAAATCATACCGTGCAGCATTTATTCAGTCACTGTGTCTGTTTTGCAGAATAAGGGTCCCAAAGAAAGTTCTCTACCCTAAAACCGGAGGTCGCATCACATTACGAGAACGACAGATCACATTGTGAGGATGCTCTGACCTCGGAGCCAGTTCGAGATGACACTTTCCGTGCCTTTTACCTTAACCGTGCAATTTGCTGCAGAGATGTTCACTCCTGGACATGAGCCTCGTGGATACCAACTGAGTCGGAAACCTGTGTGGGAATCGACGAGAAGCGACTCAAACAATTTTTGCTAACTCCCATGGTGCTCATTAGAAATGGAGTTTCTGTTCAACCTCAATCTAAAAGGCAGTTTCTGAACCTAGTAACAGAACTCAAAAGGTAATTACCTCACCCCAGCCCCACTCCGGAAGAGGTGCTAACTGCCCTTGATTGCTTTTTGTTCACGATGTGAAGAGCTCTCACGCCTGAGTCACCTTCACGTCTCTGTTTGCTGAGTGAATCACAAAGAAGGAGCTTCACCAGAGCTGCAATTGCCACACTTCTCCACACACCCTCCCCGTTTACATTTTCCTGCTCGTCAGTGATTTAAAGAAAATTAAATGGATGCGATGTCATTCTGTAGCCTCTCTGTCGATTCCTCCGTTTGAGTTCCAACATGGCTTAGATCTCGGGGCGCACCTTAATACTAGCGACGCTATGACAGCACAGGTCCGGAGGTTCCTCTGAAAGTGTATGTTTTTTTTTCATTGCTGTTGCTGATTGAATGAGCCACAAACGTGCAAACCGCTCCAAAACATGATTCAGGACCTCTGGTGCCAACTCTCGCGCGTTGAATAACGACAGACAGCTTCCAAATGAGGCCTTTCAGAGACGACTTTGGGGTACGGTTGACAGTCAGACAAGTTCAGGAATTCGTGGTGCGCTGTGACACCAGCGCATCAGCTTCTTCCCTGCCTTTGAACCGGGCCGCCTGCGCAAGGAATGCAAATGCGGTACTGCTTTTCGTGGAAGGATTAGAACGCGGCAACTACACTCTCAAACAGAATGACATATGATCAGAACCAGGTTGGAGAAAAACTTTATAATTCTTTGCACAGTAATTAAATGGAGTTGCCTTACATTTCACTCCGAGAGCAGATTCGAAGGCAGGTTTGCAGATGGGAAAGCAAGCAAGGAAGCTGTGTTCTTGTGCATGTGAAAGGCAGCAGTTGAAGAACAAAGCAGTTTCTGCCCAATTTCGAACGCGAAGGCGGCTGCACTACGGACACTAGCCGAGGCTGCCGTACTGCAGCTTAATGGCATCCACCACTGAAAGTTGAAGCCATTCTACGTTTCACCTTTCTGTTTCCAAAAAATTGTTATTGTCCAGCGTAATTAACATCTTGAAAACGTAAAAAAAACCACGTGAAATTGATGACAAAATATAGACAAGGAAGTCGTCAATGTTTGGACCGTAGGGCGAGGTGGAATAAGCTGGGACGACTTTCCCCGCAGCATATCGGCTGCAACATGATCTTTTGGAAGGGTTGTAAACTGAGTATTTATGTGTTTTACCCAAGTTGGGGTGAGTTGAAAACTCGAGAGCATAGGTTTAAGGTGAGTGGGCTGAAATTGACAAAGGACCTGAGGCACATTTCCCACACAGAAGGTTGTGCGTGTTTGGAATGAGCTAACAGAGGAAGTGGAGGAGGCTTTTACACTCAGAAAATTGCAAAGGTAATCGGATGAGTCTCTGGATAGGATGGTTTTAGCGGGATTCGGGCCAAATGCTGGGGAACGGGTCTTGTTTAATTTTGGCTATGTGGTGAGCATGGACGAGATACACCGAAGTATCTGATTCCACGCGGTGTACCCCAATAACGTTGTGTTGCTTACACCGGCTTTAAAGGATTACTTTTTAGCAGAGCTTGCCGTCGCAGTCTGTGGCACAATCGTTTAATCTGTTCGACTGCTCACGGGAAAGCTATTATTGTGAAACACTGCAGAAACGAACGACTTCCTTACTGTTGCTCCGACTGACCATACTCCGTGAAATTTTCCCAGACCCTCAGTTGAGGATTTTTGCTGCTGGAAGTTACCTCAGAAACCCTGTTAACTCGTAATGTACTGAGCGAATCGCAAAACAGTAAGCATTTAACACGGAACACAAACAAAACTGGCATGCCGAATGCATTTTCAGACACAGAGATGCATGAATGCTAAATGTGAGACAGTCCGAGGGCATGAGTCATAAAGTAATCTCACAACTAACAACAGGGCAATTCCAAACTACTCTTTCAAACATACTGCAGCCTTAGTGCACCAACACTTCCCAGACAATGCCGAAAAGAGAGAAAGAAAGAACATAATAAGAACGGGCCATAAAAAGTGAATTTCACCAATCACAGTCTCGATTAGATTACCTTTCCCTTCCGATGTCTCCAGGACGGAAATATAGGAAATGGGAGAAATTCAATAACATATGACATCGAAATTCATTGGATCGATTTTCCAATTGGCCATAAAACCAAATAACGACGAGTCGAGTCACCACATTACGAGTTAACGGGGTTTCTGAGGTAACTTCCAGCAGCAAAAATCCTCAACTGAGGGTCTGGGAAAATTTCACGGAGTATGGTCAGTCGGAGCAAACGTAAGGAAGTCGTTCGTTTCTGCAGTGTTTCATCACAACAGCGATGGAATAATAGTCTCCATTCGGTTCCAGTGAACGCACAAATTGCCTGGAACAGCAGAGCTGTTTGCGATTTTCTGCGTGGCACTAACCCACACCACAGTTAATTCCCCGGGAAGGAAACCATTTTACTTTTGTTTTCAACATCAATACAGTGGGGACCGAAACAGCATTTTAACAAGCTGCAGCATTGGAGTTAAACAGCAGAAATGGCAGTGGCGGGATTCGAACCCTCGGCCCTTTCAAGACTGGAATCTGGATCCAGCGCCTTAGACCGCTCGGCCACACTACCAGCCGGCAGCCCAGACCGTTTTCTTGCAGTTCCAATTGTGCCCCTGCATAACAACAGATGCAAAGTCACAAGAAAAGGGTTCCATGATCCCTCTCCGACTCGCACAGCTTCTGGGATGTGCCCGGCTGCAATGTCAATTTCGCAGCAGATAATGATAGCCCATCAATCCAGACAAAAATCAATGGTAAGCTGAGTCTATCTTCTCAGACTCTTTTCAGCTACAAATGTATCTGTGAGTGCGTGACAATATATGTTTGCTTATGATTTGGTCAAATAACCATGAGCTGCTTGACATTACTGCAATTTCGATTCTTGCTTTGCTAAATGATTTCATCCCATTGCTCGAAACAGGACGACTTTCACGTTTACACGGAACACGAAACACACCGGACTACAGGGAAAATGCACAAAGCTGAGCAGGCCGTGTTCCAAATCATACCGTGCAGCATTTATTCAGTCACTGTGTCTGTTTTGCAGAATAAGGGTCCCAAAGAAAGTTCTCTACCCTAAAACCGGAGGTCGCATCACATTACGAGAACGACAGATCACATTGTGAGGATGCTCTGACCTCGGAGCCAGTTCGAGATGACACTTTCCGTGCCTTTTACCTGAACCGTGCAATTTGCTGCAGAGATGTTCACTCCTGGACATGAGCCTCGTGGATACCAACTGAGTCGGAAACCTGTGTGGGAATCGACGAGAAGCGACTCAAACAATTTTGCTAACTCCCATGGTGCTCATTAGAAATGGAGTTTCTGTTCAACCTCAATCTAAAAGGCAGTTTCTGAACCTAGTAACAGAACTCAAAAGGTAATTACCTCACCCCAGCCCCACTCCGGAAGAGGTGCTAACTGCCCTTGATTGCTTTTTGTTCACGAAATGAAGAGCTCTCACGCCTGAGTCACCTTCACGTCTCTGTTTGCTGAGTGAATCACAAAGAAGGAGCTTCACCAGAGCTGCAATTGCCACACTTCTCCACACACCCTCCCCGTTTACATTTTCCTGCTCGTCAGTGATTTAAAGAAAATTAAATGGATGCGATGTCATTCTGTAGCCTCTCTGTCGATTCCTCCGTTTGAGTTCCAACATGGCTTAGATCTCGGGGCGCACCTTAATACTAGCGACGCTATGACAGCACAGGTCCGGAGGTTCCTCTGAAAGTGTATGTTTTTTTTTCATTGCTGTTGCTGATTGAATGAGCCACAAACGTGCAAACCGCTCCAAAACATGATTCAGGACCTCTGGTGCCAACTCTCGCGCGTTGAATAACGACAGACAGCTTCCAAATGAGGCCTTTCAGAGACGACTTTGGGGTACGGTTGACAGTCAGACAAGTTCAGGAATTCGTGGTGCGCTGTGACACCAGCGCATCAGCTTCTTCCCTGCCTTTGAACCGGGCCGCCTGCGCAAGGAATGCAAATGCGGTACTGCTTTTCGTGGAAGGATTAGAACGCGGCAACGACACTCTCAAACAGAATGGCATATGATCAGAACCAGGTTGGAGAAAAACTTTATAATTCTTTGCACAGTAATTAAATGGAGTTGCCTTACATTTCACTCCGAGAGCAGATTCGAAGGCAGGTTTGCAGATGGGAAAGCAAGCAAGGAAGCTGTGTTCTTGTGCATGTGAAAGGCTGCAGTTGAAGAACAAAGCAGTTTCTGCCCAGTTTCGAACGCGAAGGCGGCTGCACTACGGACACTAGCCGAGGCTGCCGTACTGCAGCTTAATGGCATCCACCACTGAAAGTTGAAGCCATTCTACGTTTCACCTTTCTGTTTCCAAAAAATTGTTATTGTCCAGCGTAATTAACATCTTGAAAACGTAAAAAAAACCACGTGAAATTGATGACAAAATATAGACAAGGAAGTCGTCAATGTTTGGACCGTAGGGCGAGGTGGAATAAGCTGGGACGACTTTCCCCGCAGCATATCGGCTGCAACATGATCTTTTGGAAGGGTTGTAAACTGAGTATTTATGTGTTTTACCCAAGTTGGGGTGAGTTGAAAACTCGAGAGCATAGGTTTAAGGTGAGTGGGCTGAAATTGACAAAGGACCTGAGGCACATTTCCCACACAGAAGGTTGTGCGTGTTTGGAATGAGCTAACAGAGGAAGTGGAGGAGGCTTTTACACTCAGAAAATTGCAAAGGTAATCGGATGAGTCTCTGGATAGGATGGTTTTAGCGGGATTCGGGCCAAATGCTGGGGAACGGGTCTTGTTTAATTTTGGCTATGTGGTGAGCATGGACGAGATACACCGAAGTATCTGATTCCACGCGGTGTACCCCAATAACGTTGTGTTGCTTACACCGGCTTTAAAGGATTACTTTTTAGCAGAGCTTGCCGTCGCAGTCTGTGGCACAATCGTTTAATCTGTTCGACTGCTCACGGGAAAGCTATTATTGTGAAACACTGCAGAAACGAACGACTTCCTTACAGTTGCTCCGACTGACCATACTCCGTGAAATTTTCCCAGACCCTCAGTTGAGGATTTTTGCTGCTGGAAGTTACCTCAGAAACCCTGTTAACTCGTAATGTACTGAGCGAATCGCAAAACAGTAAGCATTTAACACGGAACACAAACAAAACTGGCATGCCGAATGCATTTTCAGACACAGAGATGCATGAATGCTAAATGTGAGACAGTCCGAGGGCATGAGTCATAAAGTAATCTCACAACTAACAACAGGGCAATTCCAAACTACTCTTTCAAACATACTGCAGCCTTAGTGCACCAACACTTCCCAGACAATGCCGAAAAGAGAGAAAGAAAGAACATAATAAGAACGGGCCATAAAAAGTGAATTTCACCAATCACAGTCTCGATTAGATTCCCTTTCCCTTCCGATGTCTCCAGGACGGAAATATAGGAAATGGGAGAAATTCAATAACATATGACATCGAAATTCATTGGATCGATTTTCCAATTGGCCATAAAACCAAATAACGACGAGTCGAGTCACCACATTACGAGTTAACGGGGTTTCTGAGGTAACTTCCAGCAGCAAAAATCCTCAACTGAGGGTCTGGGAAAATTTCACGGAGTATGGTCAGTCGGAGCAAACGTAAGGAAGTCGTTCGTTTCTGCAGTGTTTCATCACAACAGCGATGGAATAATAGTCTCCATTCGGTTCCAGTGAACGCACAAATTGCCTGGAACAGCAGAGCTGTTTGCGATTTTCTGCGTGGCACTAACCCACACCACAGTTAATTCCCCGGGAAGGAAACCCATTTTACTTTTGTTTTCAACATCAATACAGTGGGGACCGAAACAGCATTTTAACAAGCTGCAGCATTGGAGTTAAACAGCAGAAATGGCAGTGGCAGGATTCGAACCCGAGCCCCGTTCAAGACTGGAACTTGGATCCAGCGCCTTAGACCGCTCGGCCACTCTACCAGGCAGACGCCCAGGCCGATTTCTTGCAGTTCCAATTGTGCCCCTGCATAACAACAGATGCAAAGTCACAAGAAAAGGGTTCCATGATCCCTCTCCGACTCGCACAGCTTCTGGGATGTGCCCGGCTGCAATGTCAATTTCGCAGCAGATAATGATAGCCCATCAATCCAGACAAAAATCAATGGTAAGCTGAGTCTATCTTCTCAGACTCTTTTCAGCTACAAATGTATCTGTGAGTGCGTGACAATATATGTTTGCTTATGATTTGGTCAAATAACCATGAGCTGCTTGACATTACTGCAATTTCGATTCTTGCTTTGCTAAATGATTTCATCCCATTGCTCGAAACAGGACGACTTTCACGTTTACACGGAACACGAAACACACCGGACTACAGGGAAAATGCACAAAGCTGAGCAGGCCGTGTTCCAAATCATACCGTGCAGCATTTATTCAGTCACTGTGTCTGTTTTGCAGAATAAGGGTCCCAAAGAAAGTTCTCTACCCTAAAACCGGAGGTCGCATCACATTACGAGAACGACAGATCACATTGTGAGGATGCTCTGACCTCGGAGCCAGTTCGAGATGACACTTTCCGTGCCTTTTACCTTAACCGTGCAATTTGCTGCAGAGATGTTCACTCCTGGACATGAGCCTCGTGGATACCAACTGAGTCGGAAACCTGTGTGGGAATCGACGAGAAGCGACTCAAACAATTTTGCTAACTCCCATGGTGCTCATTAGAAATGGAGTTTCTGTTCAACCACAATCTAAAAGGCAGTTTCTGAACCTAGTAACAGAACTCAAAAGGTAATTACCTCACCCCAGCCCCACTCCGGAAGAGGTGCTAACTGCCCTTGATTGCTTTTTGTTCACGAAATGAAGAGCTCTCACGCCTGAGTCACCTTCACGTCTCTGTTTGCTGAGTGAATCACAAAGAAGGAGCTTCACCAGAGCTGCAATTGCCACACTTCTCCACACACCCTCCCCGTTTACATTTTCCTGCTCGTCAGTGATTTAAAGAAAATTAAATGGATGCGATGTCATTCTGTAGCCTCTCTGTCGATTCCTCCGTTTGAGTTCCAACATGGCTTAGATCTCGGGGCGCACCTTAATACTAGCGACGCTATGACAGCACAGGTCCGGAGGTTCCTCTGAAAGTGTATGTTTTTTTTTCATTGCTGTTGCTGATTGAATGAGCCACAAACGTGCAAACCGCTCCAAAACATGATTCAGGACCTCTGGTGCCAACTCTCGCGCGTTGAATAACGACAGACAGCTTCCAAATGAGGCCTTTCAGAGACGACTTTGGGGTACGGTTGACAGTCAGACAAGTTCAGGAATTCGTGGTGCGCTGTGACACCAGCGCATCAGCTTCTTCCCTGCCTTTGAACCGGGCCGCCTGCGCAAGGAATGCAAATGCGGTACTGCTTTTCGTGGAAGGATTAGAACGCGGCAACGACACTCTCAAACAGAATGGCATATGATCAGAACCAGGTTGGAGAAAAACTTTATAATTCTTTGCACAGTAATTAAATGGAGTTGCCTTACATTTCACTCCGAGAGCAGATTCGAAGGCAGGTTTGCAGATGGGAAAGCAAGCAAGGAAGCTGTGTTCTTGTGCATGTGAAAGGCTGCAGTTGAAGAACAAAGCAGTTTCTGCCCAGTTTCGAACGCGAAGGCGGCTGCACTACGGACACTAGCCGAGGCTGCCGTACTGCAGCTTAATGGCATCCACCACTGAAAGTTGAAGCCATTCTACGTTTCACCTTTCTGTTTCCAAAAAATTGTTATTGTCCAGCGTAATTAACATCTTGAAAACGTAAAAAAAACCACGTGAAATTGATGACAAAATATAGACAAGGAAGTCGTCAATGTTTGGACCGTAGGGCGAGGTGGAATAAGCTGGGACGACTTTCCCCGCAGCATATCGGCTGCAACATGATCTTTTGGAAGGGTTGTAAACTGAGTATTTATGTGTTTTACCCAAGTTGGGGTGAGTTGAAAACTCGAGAGCATAGGTTTAAGGTGAGTGGGCTGAAATTGACAAAGGACCTGAGGCACATTTCCCACACAGAAGGTTGTGCGTGTTTGGAATGAGCTAACAGAGGAAGTGGAGGAGGCTTTTACACTCAGAAAATTGCAAAGGTAATCGGATGAGTCTCTGGATAGGATGGTTTTAGCGGGATTCGGGCCAAATGCTGGGGAACGGGTCTTGTTTAATTTTGGCTATGTGGTGAGCATGGACGAGATACACCGAAGTATCTGATTCCACGCGGTGTACCCCAATAACGTTGTGTTGCTTACACCGGCTTTAAAGGATTACTTTTTAGCAGAGCTTGCCGTCGCAGTCTGTGGCACAATCGTTTAATCTGTTCGACTGCTCACGGGAAAGCTATTATTGTGAAACACTGCAGAAACGAACGACTTCCTTACAGTTGCTCCGACTGACCATACTCCGTGAAATTTTCCCAGACCCTCAGTTGAGGATTTTTGCTGCTGGAAGTTACCTCAGAAACCCTGTTAACTCGTAATGTACTGAGCGAATCGCAAAACAGTAAGCATTTAACACGGAACACAAACAAAACTGGCATGCCGAATGCATTTTCAGACACAGAGATGCATGAATGCTAAATGTGAGACAGTCCGAGGGCATGAGTCATAAAGTAATCTCACAACTAACAACAGGGCAATTCCAAACTACTCTTTCAAACATACTGCAGCCTTAGTGCACCAACACTTCCCAGACAATGCCGAAAAGAGAGAAAGAAAGAACATAATAAGAACGGGCCATAAAAAGTGAATTTCACCAATCACAGTCTCGATTAGATTCCCTTTCCCTTCCGATGTCTCCAGGACGGAAATATAGGAAATGGGAGAAATTCAATAACATATGACATCGAAATTCATTGGATCGATTTTCCAATTGGCCATAAAACCAAATAACGACGAGTCGAGTCACCACATTACGAGTTAACGGGGTTTCTGAGGTAACTTCCAGCAGCAAAAATCCTCAACTGAGGGTCTGGGAAAATTTCACGGAGTATGGTCAGTCGGAGCAAACGTAAGGAAGTCGTTCGTTTCTGCAGTGTTTCATCACAACAGCGATGGAATAATAGTCTCCATTCGGTTCCAGTGAACGCACAAATTGCCTGGAACAGCAGAGCTGTTTGCGATTTTCTGCGTGGCACTAACCCACACCACAGTTAATTCCCCGGGAAGGAAACCCATTTTACTTTTGTTTTCAACATCAATACAGTGGGGACCGAAACAGCATTTTAACAAGCTGCAGCATTGGAGTTAAACAGCAGAAATGTCAGTGGCGGGATTCGAACCCGCGCCCCTTTCAAGACTGGAATCTGGATCCAGCGCCTTAGACCGCTCGGCCACACTACCAGCCGGCGGCCACGCTACCAGCCGGCAGCCCAGACCGTTTTCTTGCAGTTCCAATTGTGCCCCTGCATAACAACAGATGCAAAGTCACATGAAAAGGGTTCCATGATCCCTCTCCGACTCGCACAGCTTCTGGGATGTGCCCGGCTGCAATGTCAATTTCGCAGCAGATAATGATAGCCCATCAATCCAGACAAAAATCAATGGTAAGCTGAGTCTATCTTCTCAGACTCTTTTCAGCTACAAATGTATCTGTGAGTGCGTGACAATATATGTTTGCTTATGATTTGGTCAAATAACCACGAGCTGCTTGACATTACTGCAATTTCGATTCTTGCTTTGCTAAATGATTTCATCCCATTGCTCGAAACAGGACGACTTTCACGTTTACACGGAACACGAAACACACCGGACTACAGGGAAAATGCACAAAGCTGAGCAGGCCGTGTTCCAAATCATACCGTGCAGCATTTATTCAGTCACTGTGTCTGTTTTGCAGAATAAGGGTCCCAAAGAAAGTTCTCTACCCTAAAACCGGAGGTCGCATCACATTACGAGAACGACAGATCACATTGTGAGGATGCTCTGACCTCGGAGCCAGTTCGAGATGACACTTTCCGTGCCTTTTACCTGAACCGTGCAATTTGCTGCAGAGATGTTCACTCCTGGACATGAGCCTCGTGGATACCAACTGAGTCGGAAACCTGTGTGGGAATCGACGAGAAGCGACTCAAACAATTTTGCTAACTCCCATGGTGCTCATTAGAAATGGAGTTTCTGTTCAACCTCAATCTAAAAGGCAGTTTCTGAACCTAGTAACAGAACTCAAAAGGTAATTACCTCACCCCAGCCCCACTCCGGAAGAGGTGCTAACTGCCCTTGATTGCTTTTTGTTCACGAAATGAAGAGCTCTCACGCCTGAGTCACCTTCACGTCTCTGTTTGCTGAGTGAATCACAAAGAAGGAGCTTCACCAGAGCTGCAATTGCCACACTTCTCCACACACCCTCCCCGTTTACATTTTCCTGCTCGTCAGTGATTTAAAGAAAATTAAATGGATGCGATGTCATTCTGTAGCCTCTCTGTCGATTCCTCCGTTTGAGTTCCAACATGGCTTAGATCTCGGGGCGCACCTTAATACTAGCGACGCTATGACAGCACAGGTCCGGAGGTTCCTCTGAAAGTGTATGTTTTTTTTTCATTGCTGTTGCTGATTGAATGAGCCACAAACGTGCAAACCGCTCCAAAACATGATTCAGGACCTCTGGTGCCAACTCTCGCGCGTTGAATAACGACAGACAGCTTCCAAATGAGGCCTTTCAGAGACGACTTTGGGGTACGGTTGACAGTCAGACAAGTTCAGGAATTCGTGGTGCGCTGTGACACCAGCGCATCAGCTTCTTCCCTGCCTTTGAACCGGGCCGCCTGCGCAAGGAATGCAAATGCGGTACTGCTTTTCGTGGAAGGATTAGAACGCGGCAACTACACTCTCAAACAGAATGACATATGATCAGAACCAGGTTGGAGAAAAACTTTATAATTCTTTGCACAGTAATTAAATGGAGTTGCCTTACATTTCACTCCGAGAGCAGATTCGAAGGCAGGTTTGCAGATGGGAAAGCAAGCAAGGAAGCTGTGTTCTTGTGCATGTGAAAGGCTGCAGTTGAAGAACAAAGCAGTTTCTGCCCAATTTCGAACGCGAAGGCGGCTGCACTACGGACACTAGCCGAGGCTGCCGTACTGCAGCTTAATGGCATCCACCACTGAAAGTTGAAGCCATTCTACGTTTCACCTTTCTGTTTCCAAAAAATTGTTATTGTCCAGCGTAATTAACATCTTGAAAACGTAAAAAAAACCACGTGAAATTGATGACAAAATATAGACAAGGAAGTCGTCAATGTTTGGACCGTAGGGCGAGGTGGAATAAGCTGGGACGACTTTCCCCGCAGCATATCGGCTGCAACATGATCTTTTGGAAGGGTTGTAAACTGAGTATTTATGTGTTTTACCCAAGTTGGGGTGAGTTGAAAACTCGAGAGCATAGGTTTAAGGTGAGTTGGCTGAAATTGACAAAGGACCTGAGGCACATTTCCCACACAGAAGGTTGTGCGTGTTTGGAATGAGCTAACAGAGGAAGTGGAGGAGGCTTTTACACTCAGAAAATTGCAAAGGTAATCGGATGAGTCTCTGGATAGGATGGTTTTAGCGGGATTCGGGCCAAATGCTGGGGAACGGGTCTTGTTTAATTTTGGCTATGTGGTGAGCATGGACGAGATACACCGAAGTATCTGATTCCACGCGGTGTACCCCAATAACGTCGTGTTGCTTACACCGGCTTTAAAGGATTACTTTTTAGCAGAGCTTGCCGTCGCAGTCTGTGGCACAATCGTTTAATCTGTTCGACTGCTCACGGGAAAGCTATTATTGTGAAACACTGCAGAAACGAACGACTTCCTTACTGTTGCTCCGACTGACCATACTCCGTGAAATTTTCCCAGACCCTCAGTTGAGGATTTTTGCTGCTGGAAGTTACCTCAGAAACCCTGTTAACTCGTAATGTACTGAGCGAATCGCAAAACAGTAAGCATTTAACACGGAACACAAACAAAACTGGCATGCCGAATGCATTTTCAGACACAGAGATGCATGAATGCTAAATGTGAGACAGTCCGAGGGCATGAGTCATAAAGTAATCTCACAACTAACAACAGGGCAATTCCAAACTACTCTTTCAAACATACTGCAGCCTTAGTGCACCAACACCTCCCAGACAATGCCGAAAAGAGAGAAAGAAAGAACATAATAAGAACGGGCCATAAAAAGTGAATTTCACCAATCACAGTCTCGATTAGATTACCTTTCCCTTCCGATGTCTCCAGGACGGAAATATAGGAAATGGGAGAAATTCAATAACATATGACATCGAAATTCATTGGATCGATTTTCCAATTGGCCATAAAACCAAATAACGACGAGTCGAGTCACCACATTACGAGTTAACGGGGTTTCTGAGGTAACTTCCAGCAGCAAAAATCCTCAACTGAGGGTCTGGGAAAATTTCACGGAGTATGGTCAGTCGGAGCAAACGTAAGGAAGTCGTTCGTTTCTGCAGTGTTTCATCACAACAGCGATGGAATAATAGTCTCCATTCGGTTCCAGTGAACGCACAAATTGCCTGGAACAGCAGAGCTGTTTGCGATTTTCTGCGTGGCACTAACCCACACCACAGTTAATTCCCCGGGAAGGAAACCCATTTTACTTTTGTTTTCAACATCAATACAGTGGGGACCGAAACAGCATTTTAACAAGCTGCAGCATTGGAGTTAAACAGCAGAAATGGCAGTGGCGGGATTCGAACGCGCGCCCCTTTCAAGACTGGAATCTGGATCCAGCGCCTTAGACCGCTCGGCCACACTACCAGCCGGCAGCCCAGACCGTTTTCTTGCAGTTCCAATTGTGCCCCTGCATAACAACAGATGCAAAGTCACATGAAAAGGGTTCCATGATCCCTCTCCGACTCGCACAGCTTCTGGGATGTGCCCGGCTGCAATGTCAATTTCGCAGCAGATAATGATAGCCCATCAATCCAGACAAAAATCAATGGTAAGCTGAGTCTATCTTCTCAGACTCTTTTCAGCTACAAATGTATCTGTGAGTGCGTGACAATATATGTTTGCTTATGATTTGGTCAAATAACCATGAGCTGCTTGACATTACTGCAATTTCGATTCTTGCTTTGCTAAATGATTTCATCCCATTGCTCGAAACAGGACGACTTTCACGTTTACACGGAACACGAAACACACCGGACTACAGGGAAAATGCACAAAGCTGAGCAGGCCGTGTTCCAAATCATACCGTGCAGCATTTATTCAGTCACTGTGTCTGTTTTGCAGAATAAGGGTCCCAAAGAAAGTTCTCTACCCTAAAACCGGAGGTCGCATCACATTACGAGAACGACAGATCACATTGTGAGGATGCTCTGACCTCGGAGCCAGTTCGAGATGACACTTTCCGTGCCTTTTACCTTAACCGTGCAATTTGCTGCAGAGATGTTCACTCCTGGACATGAGCCTCGTGGATACCAACTGAGTCGGAAACCTGTGTGGGAATCGACGAGAAGCGACTCAAACAATTTTGCTAACTCCCATGGTGCTCATTAGAAATGGAGTTTCTGTTCAACCTCAATCTAAAAGGCAGTTTCTGAACCTAGTAACAGAACTCAAAAGGTAATTACCTCACCCCAGCCCCACTCCGGAAGAGGTGCTAACTGCCCTTGATTGCTTTTTGTTCACGAAATGAAGAGCTCTCACGCCTGAGTCACCTTCACGTCTCTGTTTGCTGAGTGAATCACAAAGAAGGAGCTTCACCAGAGCTGCAATTGCCACACTTCTCCACACACCCTCCCCGTTTACATTTTCCTGCTCGTCAGTGATTTAAAGAAAATTAAATGGATGCGATGTCATTCTGTAGCCTCTCTGTCGATTCCTCCGTTTGAGTTCCAACATGGCTTAGATCTCGGGGCGCACCTTAATACTAGCGACGCTATGACAGCACAGGTCCGGAGGTTCCTCTGAAAGTGTATGTTTTTTTTTCATTGCTGTTGCTGATTGAATGAGCCACAAACGTGCAAACCGCTCCAAAACATGATTCGGGACCTCTGGTGCCAACTCTCGCGCGTTGAATAACGACAGACAGCTTCCAAATGAGGCCTTTCAGAGACGACTTTGGGGTACGGTTGACAGTCAGACAAGTTCAGGAATTCGTGGTGCGCTGTGACACCAGCGCATCAGCTTCTTCCCTGCCTTTGAACCGGGCCGCCTGCGCAAGGAATGCAAATGCGGTACTGCTTTTCGTGGAAGGATTGGAACGCGGCAACGACACTCTCAAACAGAATGGCATATGATCAGAACCAGGTTGGAGAAAAACTTTATAATTCTTTGCACAGTAATTAAATGGAGTTGCCTTACATTTCACTCCGAGAGCAGATTCGAAGGCAGGTTTGCAGATGGGAAAGCAAGCAAGGAAGCTGTGTTCTTGTGCATGTGAAAGGCTGCAGTTGAAGAACAAAGCAGTTTCTGCCCAGTTTCGAACGCGAAGGCGGCTGCACTACGGACACTAGCCGAGGCTGCCGTACTGCAGCTTAATGGCATCCACCACTGAAAGTTGAAGCCATTCTACGTTTCACCTTTCTGTTTCCAAAAAATTGTTATTGTCCAGCGTAATTAACATCTTGAAAACGTAAAAAAAACCACGTGAAATTGATGACAAAATATAGACAAGGAAGTCGTCAATGTTTGGACCGTAGGGCGATGTGGAATAAGCTTGGACGACTTTCCCCGCAGCATATCGGCTGCAACATGATCTTTTGGAAGGGTTGTAAACTGAGTATTTATGTGTTTTACCCAAGTTGGGGTGAGTTGAAAACTCGAGAGCATAGGTTTAAGGTGAGTGGGCTGAAATTGACAAAGGACCTGAGGCACATTTCCCACACAGAAGGTTGTGCGTGTTTGGAATGAGCTAACAGAGGAAGTGGAGGAGGCTTTTACACTCAGAAAATTGCAAAGGTAATCGGATGAGTCTCTGGATAGGATGGTTTTAGCGGGATTCGGGCCAAATGCTGGGGAACGGGTCTTGTTTAATTTTGGCTATGTGGTGAGCATGGACGAGATACACCGAAGTATCTGATTCCACGCGGTGTACCCCAATAACGTCGTGTTGCTTACACCGGCTTTAAAGGATTACTTTTTAGCAGAGCTTGCCGTCGCAGTCTGTGGCACAATCGTTTAATCTGTTCGACTGCTCACGGGAAAGCTATTATTGTGAAACACTGCAGAAACGAACGACTTCCTTACTGTTGCTCCGACTGACCATACTCCGTGAAATTTTCCCAGACCCTCAGTTGAGGATTTTTGCTGCTGGAAGTTACCTCAGAAACCCTGTTAACTCGTAATGTACTGAGCGAATCGCAAAACAGTAAGCATTTAACACGGAACACAAACAAAACTGGCATGCCGAATGCATTTTCAGACACAGAGATGCATGAATGCTAAATGTGAGACAGTCCGAGGGCATGAGTCATAAAGTAATCTCACAACTAACAACAGGGCAATTCCAAACTACTCTTTCAAACATACTGCAGCCTTAGTGCACCAACACTTCCCAGACAATGCCGAAAAGAGAGAAAGAAAGAACATAATAAGAACGGGCCATAAAAAGTGAATTTCACCAATCACAGTCTCGATTAGATTCCCTTTCCCTTCCGATGTCTCCAGGACGGAAATATAGGAAATGGGAGAAATTCAATAACATATGACATCGAAATTCATTGGATCGATTTTCCAATTGGCCATAAAACCAAATAACGACGAGTCGAGTCACCACATTACGAGTTAACGGGGTTTCTGAGGTAACTTCCAGCAGCAAAAATCCTCAACTGAGGGTCTGGGAAAATTTCACGGAGTATGGTCAGTCGGAGCAAACGTAAGGAAGTCGTTCGTTTCTGCAGTGTTTCATCACAACAGCGATGGAATAATAGTCTCCATTCGGTTCCAGTGAACGCACAAATTGCCTGGAACAGCAGAGCTGTTTGCGATTTTCTGCGTGGCACTAACCCACACCACAGTTAATTCCCCGGGAAGGAAACCCATTTTACTTTTGTTTTCAACATCAATACAGTGGGGACCGAAACAGCATTTTAACAAGCTGCAGCATTGGAGTTAAACAGCAGAAATGGCAGTGGCGGGATTCGAACGCGCGCCCCTTTCAAGACTGGAATCTGGATCCAGCGCCTTAGACCGCTCGGCCACACTACCAGCCGGCAGCCCAGACCGTTTTCTTGCAGTTCCAATTGTGCCCCTGCATAACAACAGATGCAAAGTCACATGAAAAGGGTTCCATGATCCCTCTCCGACTCGCACAGCTTCTGGGATGTGCCCGGCTGCAATGTCAATTTCGCAGCAGATAATGATAGCCCATCAATCCAGACAAAAATCAATGGTAAGCTGAGTCTATCTTCTCAGACTCTTTTCAGCTACAAATGTATCTGTGAGTGCGTGACAATATATGTTTGCTTATGATTTGGTCAAATAACCATGAGCTGCTTGACATTACTGCAATTTCGATTCTTGCTTTGCTAAATGATTTCATCCCATTGCTCGAAACAGGACGACTTTCACGTTTACACGGAACACGAAACACACCGGACTACAGGGAAAATGCACAAAGCTGAGCAGGCCGTGTTCCAAATCATACCGTGCAGCATTTATTCAGTCACTGTGTCTGTTTTGCAGAATAAGGGTCCCAAAGAAAGTTCTCTACCCTAAAACCGGAGGTCGCATCACATTACGAGAACGACAGATCACATTGTGAGGATGCTCTGACCTCGGAGCCAGTTCGAGATGACACTTTCCGTGCCTTTTACCTTAACCGTGCAATTTGCTGCAGAGATGTTCACTCCTGGACATGAGCCTCGTGGATACCAACTGAGTCGGAAACCTGTGTGGGAATCGACGAGAAGCGACTCAAACAATTTTGCTAACTCCCATGGTGCTCATTAGAAATGGAGTTTCTGTTCAACCTCAATCTAAAAGGCAGTTTCTGAACCTAGTAACAGAACTCAAAAGGTAATTACCTCACCCCAGCCCCACTCCGGAAGAGGTGCTAACTGCCCTTGATTGCTTTTTGTTCACGAAATGAAGAGCTCTCACGCCTGAGTCACCTTCACGTCTCTGTTTGCTGAGTGAATCACAAAGAAGGAGCTTCACCAGAGCTGCAATTGCCACACTTCTCCACACACCCTCCCCGTTTACATTTTCCTGCTCGTCAGTGATTTAAAGAAAATTAAATGGATGCGATGTCATTCTGTAGCCTCTCTGTCGATTCCTCCGTTTGAGTTCCAACATGGCTTAGATCTCGGGGCGCACCTTAATACTAGCGACGCTATGACAGCACAGGTCCGGAGGTTCCTCTGAAAGTGTATGTTTTTTTTTCATTGCTGTTGCTGATTGAATGAGCCACAAACGTGCAAACCGCTCCAAAACATGATTCGGGACCTCTGGTGCCAACTCTCGCGCGTTGAATAACGACAGACAGCTTCCAAATGAGGCCTTTCAGAGACGACTTTGGGGTACGGTTGACAGTCAGACAAGTTCAGGAATTCGTGGTGCGCTGTGACACCAGCGCATCAGCTTCTTCCCTGCCTTTGAACCGGGCCGCCTGCGCAAGGAATGCAAATGCGGTACTGCTTTTCGTGGAAGGATTGGAACGCGGCAACGACACTCTCAAACAGAATGGCATATGATCAGAACCAGGTTGGAGAAAAACTTTATAATTCTTTGCACAGTAATTAAATGGAGTTGCCTTACATTTCACTCCGAGAGCAGATTCGAAGGCAGGTTTGCAGATGGGAAAGCAAGCAAGGAAGCTGTGTTCTTGTGCATGTGAAAGGCTGCAGTTGAAGAACAAAGCAGTTTCTGCCCAGTTTCGAACGCGAAGGCGGCTGCACTACGGACACTAGCCGAGGCTGCCGTACTGCAGCTTAATGGCATCCACCACTGAAAGTTGAAGCCATTCTACGTTTCACCTTTCTGTTTCCAAAAAATTGTTATTGTCCAGCGTAATTAACATCTTGAAAACGTAAAAAAAACCACGTGAAATTGATGACAAAATATAGACAAGGAAGTCGTCAATGTTTGGACCGTAGGGCGATGTGGAATAAGCTTGGACGACTTTCCCCGCAGCATATCGGCTGCAACATGATCTTTTGGAAGGGTTGTAAACTGAGTATTTATGTGTTTTACCCAAGTTGGGGTGAGTTGAAAACTCGAGAGCATAGGTTTAAGGTGAGTGGGCTGAAATTGACAAAGGACCTGAGGCACATTTCCCACACAGAAGGTTGTGCGTGTTTGGAATGAGCTAACAGAGGAAGTGGAGGAGGCTTTTACACTCAGAAAATTGCAAAGGTAATCGGATGAGTCTCTGGATAGGATGGTTTTAGCGGGATTCGGGCCAAATGCTGGGGAACGGGTCTTGTTTAATTTTGGCTATGTGGTGAGCATGGACGAGATACACCGAAGTATCTGATTCCACGCGGTGTACCCCAATAACGTCGTGTTGCTTACACCGGCTTTAAAGGATTACTTTTTAGCAGAGCTTGCCGTCGCAGTCTGTGGCACAATCGTTTAATCTGTTCGACTGCTCACGGGAAAGCTATTATTGTGAAACACTGCAGAAACGAACGACTTCCTTACTGTTGCTCCGACTGACCATACTCCGTGAAATTTTCCCAGACCCTCAGTTGAGGATTTTTGCTGCTGGAAGTTACCTCAGAAACCCTGTTAACTCGTAATGTACTGAGCGAATCGCAAAACAGTAAGCATTTAACACGGAACACAAACAAAACTGGCATGCCGAATGCATTTTCAGACACAGAGATGCATGAATGCTAAATGTGAGACAGTCCGAGGGCATGAGTCATAAAGTAATCTCACAACTAACAACAGGGCAATTCCAAACTACTCTTTCAAACATACTGCAGCCTTAGTGCACCAACACTTCCCAGACAATGCCGAAAAGAGAGAAAGAAAGAACATAATAAGAACGGGCCATAAAAAGTGAATTTCACCAATCACAGTCTCGATTAGATTCCCTTTCCCTTCCGATGTCTCCAGGACGGAAATATAGGAAATGGGAGAAATTCAATAACATATGACATCGAAATTCATTGGATCGATTTTCCAATTGGCCATAAAACCAAATAACGACGAGTCGAGTCACCACATTACGAGTTAACGGGGTTTCTGAGGTAACTTCCAGCAGCAAAAATCCTCAACTGAGGGTCTGGGAAAATTTCACGGAGTATGGTCAGTCGGAGCAAACGTAAGGAAGTCGTTCGTTTCTGCAGTGTTTCATCACAACAGCGATGGAATAATAGTCTCCATTCGGTTCCAGTGAACGCACAAATTGCCTGGAACAGCAGAGCTGTTTGCGATTTTCTGCGTGGCACTAACCCACACCACAGTTAATTCCCCGGGAAGGAAACCCATTTTACTTTTGTTTTCAACATCAATACAGTGGGGACCGAAACAGCATTTTAACAAGCTGCAGCATTGGAGTTAAAGCTGCAGAAATGGCAGTGGCGGGATTCGAACCCGCGCCCCTTTCAAGACTGGAATCTGGATCCAGCGCCTTAGACCACTCGGCCACACTACCAGCCGGCAGCCCAGACCGTTTTCTTGCAGTTCCAATTGTGCCCCTGCATAACAACAGATGCAAAGTCACATGAAAAGGGTTCCATGATCCCTCTCCGACTCGCACAGCTTCTGGGATGTGCCCGGCTGCAATGTCAATTTCGCAGCAGATAATGATAGCCCATCAATCCAGACAAAAATCAATGGTAAGCTGAGTCTATCTTCTCAGACTCTTTTCAGCTACAAATGTATCTGTGAGTGCGTGACAATATATGTTTGCTTATGATTTGGTCAAATAACCATGAGCTGCTTGACATTACTGCAATTTCGATTCTTGCTTTGCTAAATGATTTCATCCCATTGCTCGAAACAGGACGACTTTCACGTTTACACGGAACACGAAACACACCGGACTACAGGGAAAATGCACAAAGCTGAGCAGGCCGTGTTCCAAATCATACCGTGCAGCATTTATTCAGTCACTGTGTCTGTTTTGCAGAATAAGGGTCCCAAAGAAAGTTCTCTACCCTAAAACCGGAGGTCGCATCACATTACGAGAACGACAGATCACATTGTGAGGATGCTCTGACCTCGGAGCCAGTTCGAGATGACACTTTCCGTGCCTTTTACCTTAACCGTGCAATTTGCTGCAGAGATGTTCACTCCTGGACATGAGCCTCGTGGATACCAACTGAGTCGGAAACCTGTGTGGGAATCGACGAGAAGCGACTCAAACAATTTTGCTAACTCCCATGGTGCTCATTAGAAATGGAGTTTCTGTTCAACCTCAATCTAAAAGGCAGTTTCTGAACCTAGTAACAGAACTCAAAAGGTAATTACCTCACCCCAGCCCCACTCCGGAAGAGGTGCTAACTGCCCTTGATTGCTTTTTGTTCACGAAATGAAGAGCTCTCACGCCTGAGTCACCTTCACGTCTCTGTTTGCTGAGTGAATCACAAAGAAGGAGCTTCACCAGAGCTGCAATTGCCACACTTCTCCACACACCCTCCCCGTTTACATTTTCCTGCTCGTCAGTGATTTAAAGAAAATTAAATGGATGCGATGTCATTCTGTAGCCTCTCTGTCGATTCCTCCGTTTGAGTTCCAACATGGCTTAGATCTCGGGGCGCACCTTAATACTAGCGACGCTATGACAGCACAGGTCCGGAGGTTCCTCTGAAAGTGTATGTTTTTTTTTCATTGCTGTTGCTGATTGAATGAGCCACTAACGTGCAAACCGCTCCAAAACATGATTCAGGACCTCTGGTGCCAACTCTCGCGCGTTGAATAACGACAGACAGCTTCCAAATGAGGCCTTTCAGAGACGACTTTGGGGTACGGTTGACAGTCAGACAAGTTCAGGAATTCGTGGTGCGCTGTGACACCAGCGCATCAGCTTCTTCCCTGCCTTTGAACCGGGCCGCCTGCGCAAGGAATGCAAATGCGGTACTGCTTTTCGTGGAAGGATTAGAACGCGGCAACTACACTCTCAAACAGAATGACATATGATCAGAACCAGGTTGGAGAAAAACTTTATAATTCTTTGCACAGTAATTAAATGGAGTTGCCTTACATTTCACTCCGAGAGCAGATTCGAAGGCAGGTTTGCAGATGGGAAAGCAAGCAAGGAAGCTGTGTTCTTGTGCATGTGAAAGGCTGCAGTTGAAGAACAAAGCAGTTTCTGCCCAATTTCGAACGCGAAGGCGGCTGCACTACGGACACTAGCCGAGGCTGCCGTACTGCAGCTTAATGGCATCCACCACTGAAAGTTGAAGCCATTCTACGTTTCACCTTTCTGTTTCCAAAAAATTGTTATTGTCCAGCGTAATTAACATCTTGAAAACGTAAAAAAAACCACGTGAAATTGATGACAAAATATAGACAAGGAAGTCGTCAATGTTTGGACCGTAGGGCGAGGTGGAATAAGCTGGGACGACTTTCCCCGCAGCATATCGGCTGCAACATGATCTTTTGGAAGGGTTGTAAACTGAGTATTTATGTGTTTTACCCAAGTTGGGGTGAGTTGAAAACTCGAGAGCATAGGTTTAAGGTGAGTTGGCTGAAATTGACAAAGGACCTGAGGCACATTTCCCACACAGAAGGTTGTGCGTGTTTGGAATGAGCTAACAGAGGAAGTGGAGGAGGCTTTTACACTCAGAAAATTGCAAAGGTAATCGGATGAGTCTCTGGATAGGATGGTTTTAGCGGGATTCGGGCCAAATGCTGGGGAACGGGTCTTGTTTAATTTTGGCTATGTGGTGAGCATGGACGAGATACACCGAAGTATCTGATTCCACGCGGTGTACCCCAATAACGTCGTGTTGCTTACACCGGCTTTAAAGGATTACTTTTTAGCAGAGCTTGCCGTCGCAGTCTGTGGCACAATCGTTTAATCTGTTCGACTGCTCACGGGAAAGCTATTATTGTGAAACACTGCAGAAACGAACGACTTCCTTACTGTTGCTCCGACTGACCATACTCCGTGAAATTTTCCCAGACCCTCAGTTGAGGATTTTTGCTGCTGGAAGTTACCTCAGAAACCCTGTTAACTCGTAATGTACTGAGCGAATCGCAAAACAGTAAGCATTTAACACGGAACACAAACAAAACTGGCATGCCGAATGCATTTTCAGACACAGAGATGCATGAATGCTAAATGTGAGACAGTCCGAGGGCATGAGTCATAAAGTAATCTCACAACTAACAACAGGGCAATTCCAAACTACTCTTTCAAACATACTGCAGCCTTAGTGCACCAACACTTCCCAGACAATGCCGAAAAGAGAGAAAGAAAGAACATAATAAGAACGGGCCATAAAAAGTGAATTTCACCAATCACAGTCTCGATTAGATTACCTTTCCCTTCCGATGTCTCCAGGACGGAAATATAGGAAATGGGAGAAATTCAATAACATATGACATCGAAATTCATTGGATCGATTTTCCAATTGGCCATAAAACCAAATAACGACGAGTCGAGTCACCACATTACGAGTTAACGGGGTTTCTGAGGTAACTTCCAGCAGCAAAAATCCTCAACTGAGGGTCTGGGAAAATTTCACGGAGTATGGTCAGTCGGAGCAAACGTAAGGAAGTCGTTCGTTTCTGCAGTGTTTCATCACAACAGCGATGGAATAATAGTCTCCATTCGGTTCCAGTGAACGCACAAATTGCCTGGAACAGCAGAGCTGTTTGCGATTTTCTGCGTGGCACTAACCCACACCACAGTTAATTCCCCGGGAAGGAAACCCATTTTACTTTTGTTTTCAACATCAATACAGTGGGGACCGAAACAGCATTTTAACAAGCTGCAGCATTGGAGTTAAACAGCAGAAATGGCAGTGGCGGGATTCGAACCCGCGCCCCTTTCAAGACTGGAATCTGGATCCAGCGCCTTAGTCCGCTCGGCCACACTACCAGCCGGCAGCCCAAACCGTTTTCTTGCAGTTCCAATTGTGCCCCTGCATAACAACAGATGCAAAGTCACAAGAAAAGGGTTCCATGATCCCTCTCCGACTCGCACAGCTTCTGGGATGTGCCCGGCTGCAATGTCAATTTCGCAGCAGATAATGATAGCCCATCAATCCAGACAAAAATCAATGGTAAGCTGAGTCTATCTTCTCAGACTCTTTTCAGCTACAAATGTATCTGTGAGTGCGTGACAATATATGTTTGCTTATGATTTGGTCAAATAACCATGAGCTGCTTGACATTACTGCAATTTCGATTCTTGCTTTGCTAAATGATTTCATCCCATTGCTCGAAACAGGACGACTTTCACGTTTACACGGAACACGAAACACACCGGACTACAGGGAAAATGCACAAAGCTGAGCAGGCCGTGTTCCAAATCATACCGTGCAGCATTTATTCAGTCACTGTGTCTGTTTTGCAGAATAAGGGTCCCAAAGAAAGTTCTCTACCCTAAAACCGGAGGTCGCATCACATTACGAGAACGACAGATCACATTGTGAGGATGCTCTGACCTCGGAGCCAGTTCGAGATGACACTTTCCGTGCCTTTTACCTTAACCGTGCAATTTGCTGCAGAGATGTTCACTCCTGGACATGAGCCTCGTGGATACCAACTGAGTCGGAAACCTGTGTGGGAATCGACGAGAAGCGACTCAAACAATTTTGCTAACTCCCATGGTGCTCATTAGAAATGGAGTTTCTGTTCAACCTCAATCTAAAAGGCAGTTTCTGAACCTAGTAACAGAACTCAAAAGGTAATTACCTCACCCCAGCCCCACTCCGGAAGAGGTGCTAACTGCCCTTGATTGCTTTTTGTTCACGAAATGAAGAGCTCTCACGCCTGAGTCACCTTCACGTCTCTGTTTGCTGAGTGAATCACAAAGAAGGAGCTTCACCAGAGCTGCAATTGCCACACTTCTCCACACACCCTCCCCGTTTACATTTTCCTGCTCGTCAGTGATTTAAAGAAAATTAAATGGATGCGATGTCATTCTGTAGCCTCTCTGTCGATTCCTCCGTTTGAGTTCCAACATGGCTTAGATCTCGGGGCGCACCTTAATACTAGCGACGCTATGACAGCACAGGTCCGGAGGTTCCTCTGAAAGTGTATGTTTTTTTTTCATTGCTGTTGCTGATTGAATGAGCCACAAACGTGCAAACCGCTCCAAAACATGATTCGGGACCTCTGGTGCCAACTCTCGCGCGTTGAATAACGACAGACAGCTTCCAAATGAGGCCTTTCAGAGACGACTTTGGGGTACGGTTGACAGTCAGACAAGTTCAGGAATTCGTGGTGCGCTGTGACACCAGCGCATCAGCTTCTTCCCTGCCTTTGAACCGGGCCGCCTGCGCAAGGAATGCAAATGCGGTACTGCTTTTCGTGGAAGGATTGGAACGCGGCAACGACACTCTCAAACAGAATGGCATATGATCAGAACCAGGTTGGAGAAAAACTTTATAATTCTTTGCACAGTAATTAAATGGAGTTGCCTTACATTTCACTCCGAGAGCAGATTCGAAGGCAGGTTTGCAGATGGGAAAGCAAGCAAGGAAGCTGTGTTCTTGTGCATGTGAAAGGCTGCAGTTGAAGAACAAAGCAGTTTCTGCCCAGTTTCGAACGCGAAGGCGGCTGCACTACGGACACTAGCCGAGGCTGCCGTACTGCAGCTTAATGGCATCCACCACTGAAAGTTGAAGCCATTCTACGTTTCACCTTTCTGTTTCCAAAAAATTGTTATTGTCCAGCGTAATTAACATCTTGAAAACGTAAAAAAAACCACGTGAAATTGATGACAAAATATAGACAAGGAAGTCGTCAATGTTTGGACCGTAGGGCGATGTGGAATAAGCTTGGACGACTTTCCCCGCAGCATATCGGCTGCAACATGATCTTTTGGAAGGGTTGTAAACTGAGTATTTATGTGTTTTACCCAAGTTGGGGTGAGTTGAAAACTCGAGAGCATAGGTTTAAGGTGAGTGGGCTGAAATTGACAAAGGACCTGAGGCACATTTCCCACACAGAAGGTTGTGCGTGTTTGGAATGAGCTAACAGAGGAAGTGGAGGAGGCTTTTACACTCAGAAAATTGCAAAGGTAATCGGATGAGTCTCTGGATAGGATGGTTTTAGCGGGATTCGGGCCAAATGCTGGGGAACGGGTCTTGTTTAATTTTGGCTATGTGGTGAGCATGGACGAGATACACCGAAGTATCTGATTCCACGCGGTGTACCCCAATAACGTCGTGTTGCTTACACCGGCTTTAAAGGATTACTTTTTAGCAGAGCTTGCCGTCGCAGTCTGTGGCACAATCGTTTAATCTGTTCGACTGCTCACGGGAAAGCTATTATTGTGAAACACTGCAGAAACGAACGACTTCCTTACTGTTGCTCCGACTGACCATACTCCGTGAAATTTTCCCAGACCCTCAGTTGAGGATTTTTGCTGCTGGAAGTTACCTCAGAAACCCTGTTAACTCGTAATGTACTGAGCGAATCGCAAAACAGTAAGCATTTAACACGGAACACAAACAAAACTGGCATGCCGAATGCATTTTCAGACACAGAGATGCATGAATGCTAAATGTGAGACAGTCCGAGGGCATGAGTCATAAAGTAATCTCACAACTAACAACAGGGCAATTCCAAACTACTCTTTCAAACATACTGCAGCCTTAGTGCACCAACACTTCCCAGACAATGCCGAAAAGAGAGAAAGAAAGAACATAATAAGAACGGGCCATAAAAAGTGAATTTCACCAATCACAGTCTCGATTAGATTCCCTTTCCCTTCCGATGTCTCCAGGACGGAAATATAGGAAATGGGAGAAATTCAATAACATATGACATCGAAATTCATTGGATCGATTTTCCAATTGGCCATAAAACCAAATAACGACGAGTCGAGTCACCACATTACGAGTTAACGGGGTTTCTGAGGTAACTTCCAGCAGCAAAAATCCTCAACTGAGGGTCTGGGAAAATTTCACGGAGTATGGTCAGTCGGAGCAAACGTAAGGAAGTCGTTCGTTTCTGCAGTGTTTCATCACAACAGCGATGGAATAATAGTCTCCATTCGGTTCCAGTGAACGCACAAATTGCCTGGAACAGCAGAGCTGTTTGCGATTTTCTGCGTGGCACTAACCCACACCACAGTTAATTCCCCGGGAAGGAAACCCATTTTACTTTTGTTTTCAACATCAATACAGTGGGGACCGAAACAGCATTTTAACAAGCTGCAGCATTGGAGTTAAAGCTGCAGAAATGGCAGTGGCGGGATTCGAACCCGCGCCCCTTTCAAGACTGGAATCTGGATCCAGCGCCTTAGACCGCTCGGCCACACTACCAGCCGGCAGCCCAAACCGTTTTCTTGCAGTTCCAATTGTGCCCCTGCATAACAACAGATGCAAAGTCACAAGAAAAGGGTTCCATGATCCCTCTCCGACTCGCACAGCTTCTGGGATGTGCCCGGCTGCAATGTCAATTTCGCAGCAGATAATGATAGCCCATCAATCCAGACAAAAATCAATGGTAAGCTGAGTCTATCTTCTCAGACTCTTTTCAGCTACAAATGTATCTGTGAGTGCGTGACAATATATGTTTGCTTATGATTTGGTCAAATAACCATGAGCTGCTTGACATTACTGCAATTTCGATTCTTGCTTTGCTAAATGATTTCATCCCATTGCTCGAAACAGGACGACTTTCACGTTTACACGGAACACGAAACACACCGGACTACAGGGAAAATGCACAAAGCTGAGCAGGCCGTGTTCCAAATCATACCGTGCAGCATTTATTCAGTCACTGTGTCTGTTTTGCAGAATAAGGGTCCCAAAGAAAGTTCTCTACCCTAAAACCGGAGGTCGCATCACATTACGAGAACGACAGATCACATTGTGAGGATGCTCTGACCTCGGAGCCAGTTCGAGATGACACTTTCCGTGCCTTTTACCTTAACCGTGCAATTTGCTGCAGAGATGTTCACTCCTGGACATGAGCCTCGTGGATACCAACTGAGTCGGAAACCTGTGTGGGAATCGACGAGAAGCGACTCAAACAATTTTGCTAACTCCCATGGTGCTCATTAGAAATGGAGTTTCTGTTCAACCTCAATCTAAAAGGCAGTTTCTGAACCTAGTAACAGAACTCAAAAGGTAATTACCTCACCCCAGCCCCACTCCGGAAGAGGTGCTAACTGCCCTTGATTGCTTTTTGTTCACGAAATGAAGAGCTCTCACGCCTGAGTCACCTTCACGTCTCTGTTTGCTGAGTGAATCACAAAGAAGGAGCTTCACCAGAGCTGCAATTGCCACACTTCTCCACACACCCTCCCCGTTTACATTTTCCTGCTCGTCAGTGATTTAAAGAAAATTAAATGGATGCGATGTCATTCTGTAGCCTCTCTGTCGATTCCTCCGTTTGAGTTCCAACATGGCTTAGATCTCGGGGCGCACCTTAATACTAGCGACGCTATGACAGCACAGGTCCGGAGGTTCCTCTGAAAGTGTATGTTTTTTTTTCATTGCTGTTGCTGATTGAATGAGCCACAAACGTGCAAACCGCTCCAAAACATGATTCGGGACCTCTGGTGCCAACTCTCGCGCGTTGAATAACGACAGACAGCTTCCAAATGAGGCCTTTCAGAGACGACTTTGGGGTACGGTTGACAGTCAGACAAGTTCAGGAATTCGTGGTGCGCTGTGACACCAGCGCATCAGCTTCTTCCCTGCCTTTGAACCGGGCCGCCTGCGCAAGGAATGCAAATGCGGTACTGCTTTTCGTGGAAGGATTGGAACGCGGCAACGACACTCTCAAACAGAATGGCATATGATCAGAACCAGGTTGGAGAAAAACTTTATAATTCTTTGCACAGTAATTAAATGGAGTTGCCTTACATTTCACTCCGAGAGCAGATTCGAAGGCAGGTTTGCAGATGGGAAAGCAAGCAAGGAAGCTGTGTTCTTGTGCATGTGAAAGGCTGCAGTTGAAGAACAAAGCAGTTTCTGCCCAGTTTCGAACGCGAAGGCGGCTGCACTACGGACACTAGCCGAGGCTGCCGTACTGCAGCTTAATGGCATCCACCACTGAAAGTTGAAGCCATTCTACGTTTCACCTTTCTGTTTCCAAAAAATTGTTATTGTCCAGCGTAATTAACATCTTGAAAACGTAAAAAAAACCACGTGAAATTGATGACAAAATATAGACAAGGAAGTCGTCAATGTTTGGACCGTAGGGCGATGTGGAATAAGCTTGGACGACTTTCCCCGCAGCATATCGGCTGCAACATGATCTTTTGGAAGGGTTGTAAACTGAGTATTTATGTGTTTTACCCAAGTTGGGGTGAGTTGAAAACTCGAGAGCATAGGTTTAAGGTGAGTGGGCTGAAATTGACAAAGGACCTGAGGCACATTTCCCACACAGAAGGTTGTGCGTGTTTGGAATGAGCTAACAGAGGAAGTGGAGGAGGCTTTTACACTCAGAAAATTGCAAAGGTAATCGGATGAGTCTCTGGATAGGATGGTTTTAGCGGGATTCGGGCCAAATGCTGGGGAACGGGTCTTGTTTAATTTTGGCTATGTGGTGAGCATGGACGAGATACACCGAAGTATCTGATTCCACGCGGTGTACCCCAATAACGTCGTGTTGCTTACACCGGCTTTAAAGGATTACTTTTTAGCAGAGCTTGCCGTCGCAGTCTGTGGCACAATCGTTTAATCTGTTCGACTGCTCACGGGAAAGCTATTATTGTGAAACACTGCAGAAACGAACGACTTCCTTACTGTTGCTCCGACTGACCATACTCCGTGAAATTTTCCCAGACCCTCAGTTGAGGATTTTTGCTGCTGGAAGTTACCTCAGAAACCCTGTTAACTCGTAATGTACTGAGCGAATCGCAAAACAGTAAGCATTTAACACGGAACACAAACAAAACTGGCATGCCGAATGCATTTTCAGACACAGAGATGCATGAATGCTAAATGTGAGACAGTCCGAGGGCATGAGTCATAAAGTAATCTCACAACTAACAACAGGGCAATTCCAAACTACTCTTTCAAACATACTGCAGCCTTAGTGCACCAACACTTCCCAGACAATGCCGAAAAGAGAGAAAGAAAGAACATAATAAGAACGGGCCATAAAAAGTGAATTTCACCAATCACAGTCTCGATTAGATTCCCTTTCCCTTCCGATGTCTCCAGGACGGAAATATAGGAAATGGGAGAAATTCAATAACATATGACATCGAAATTCATTGGATCGATTTTCCAATTGGCCATAAAACCAAATAACGACGAGTCGAGTCACCACATTACGAGTTAACGGGGTTTCTGAGGTAACTTCCAGCAGCAAAAATCCTCAACTGAGGGTCTGGGAAAATTTCACGGAGTATGGTCAGTCGGAGCAAACGTAAGGAAGTCGTTCGTTTCTGCAGTGTTTCATCACAACAGCGATGGAATAATAGTCTCCATTCGGTTCCAGTGAACGCACAAATTGCCTGGAACAGCAGAGCTGTTTGCGATTTTCTGCGTGGCACTAACCCACACCACAGTTAATTCCCCGGGAAGGAAACCCATTTTACTTTTGTTTTCAACATCAATACAGTGGGGACCGAAACAGCATTTTAACAAGCTGCAGCATTGGAGTTAAAGCTGCAGAAATGGCAGTGGCGGGATTCGAACCCGCGCCCCTTTCAAGACTGGAATCTGGATCCAGCGCCTTAGACCGCTCGGCCACACTACCAGCCGGCAGCCCAGACCGTTTTCTTGCAGTTCCAATTGTGCCCCTGCATAACAACAGATGCAAAGTCACATGAAAAGGGTTCCATGATCCCTCTCCGACTCGCACAGCTTCTGGGATGTGCCCGGCTGCAATGTCAATTTCGCAGCAGATAATGATAGCCCATCAATCCAGACAAAAATCAATGGTAAGCTGAGTCTATCTTCTCAGACTCTTTTCAGCTACAAATGTATCTGTGAGTGCGTGACAATATATGTTTGCTTATGATTTGGTCAAATAACCATGAGCTGCTTGACATTACTGCAATTTCGATTCTTGCTTTGCTAAATGATTTCATCCCATTGCTCGAAACAGGACGACTTTCACGTTTACACGGAACACGAAACACACCGGACTACAGGGAAAATGCACAAAGCTGAGCAGGCCGTGTTCCAAATCATACCGTGCAGCATTTATTCAGTCACTGTGTCTGTTTTGCAGAATAAGGGTCCCAAAGAAAGTTCTCTACCCTAAAACCGGAGGTCGCATCACATTACGAGAACGACAGATCACATTGTGAGGATGCTCTGACCTCGGAGCCAGTTCGAGATGACACTTTCCGTGCCTTTTACCTTAACCGTGCAATTTGCTGCAGAGATGTTCACTCCTGGACATGAGCCTCGTGGATACCAACTGAGTCGGAAACCTGTGTGGGAATCGACGAGAAGCGACTCAAACAATTTTGCTAACTCCCATGGTGCTCATTAGAAATGGAGTTTCTGTTCAACCTCAATCTAAAAGGCAGTTTCTGAACCTAGTAACAGAACTCAAAAGGTAATTACCTCACCCCAGCCCCACTCCGGAAGAGGTGCTAACTGCCCTTGATTGCTTTTTGTTCACGAAATGAAGAGCTCTCACGCCTGAGTCACCTTCACGTCTCTGTTTGCTGAGTGAATCACAAAGAAGGAGCTTCACCAGAGCTGCAATTGCCACACTTCTCCACACACCCTCCCCGTTTACATTTTCCTGCTCGTCAGTGATTTAAAGAAAATTAAATGGATGCGATGTCATTCTGTAGCCTCTCTGTCGATTCCTCCGTTTGAGTTCCAACATGGCTTAGATCTCGGGGCGCACCTTAATACTAGCGACGCTATGACAGCACAGGTCCGGAGGTTCCTCTGAAAGTGTATGTTTTTTTTTCATTGCTGTTGCTGATTGAATGAGCCACTAACGTGCAAACCGCTCCAAAACATGATTCAGGACCTCTGGTGCCAACTCTCGCGCGTTGAATAACGACAGACAGCTTCCAAATGAGGCCTTTCAGAGACGACTTTGGGGTACGGTTGACAGTCAGACAAGTTCAGGAATTCGTGGTGCGCTGTGACACCAGCGCATCAGCTTCTTCCCTGCCTTTGAACCGGGCCGCCTGCGCAAGGAATGCAAATGCGGTACTGCTTTTCGTGGAAGGATTAGAACGCGGCAACTACACTCTCAAACAGAATGACATATGATCAGAACCAGGTTGGAGAAAAACTTTATAATTCTTTGCACAGTAATTAAATGGAGTTGCCTTACATTTCACTCCGAGAGCAGATTCGAAGGCAGGTTTGCAGATGGGAAAGCAAGCAAGGAAGCTGTGTTCTTGTGCATGTGAAAGGCTGCAGTTGAAGAACAAAGCAGTTTCTGCCCAATTTCGAACGCGAAGGCGGCTGCACTACGGACACTAGCCGAGGCTGCCGTACTGCAGCTTAATGGCATCCACCACTGAAAGTTGAAGCCATTCTACGTTTCACCTTTCTGTTTCCAAAAAATTGTTATTGTCCAGCGTAATTAACATCTTGAAAACGTAAAAAAAACCACGTGAAATTGATGACAAAATATAGACAAGGAAGTCGTCAATGTTTGGACCGTAGGGCGAGGTGGAATAAGCTGGGACGACTTTCCCCGCAGCATATCGGCTGCAACATGATCTTTTGGAAGGGTTGTAAACTGAGTATTTATGTGTTTTACCCAAGTTGGGGTGAGTTGAAAACTCGAGAGCATAGGTTTAAGGTGAGTTGGCTGAAATTGACAAAGGACCTGAGGCACATTTCCCACACAGAAGGTTGTGCGTGTTTGGAATGAGCTAACAGAGGAAGTGGAGGAGGCTTTTACACTCAGAAAATTGCAAAGGTAATCGGATGAGTCTCTGGATAGGATGGTTTTAGCGGGATTCGGGCCAAATGCTGGGGAACGGGTCTTGTTTAATTTTGGCTATGTGGTGAGCATGGACGAGATACACCGAAGTATCTGATTCCACGCGGTGTACCCCAATAACGTCGTGTTGCTTACACCGGCTTTAAAGGATTACTTTTTAGCAGAGCTTGCCGTCGCAGTCTGTGGCACAATCGTTTAATCTGTTCGACTGCTCACGGGAAAGCTATTATTGTGAAACACTGCAGAAACGAACGACTTCCTTACTGTTGCTCCGACTGACCATACTCCGTGAAATTTTCCCAGACCCTCAGTTGAGGATTTTTGCTGCTGGAAGTTACCTCAGAAACCCTGTTAACTCGTAATGTACTGAGCGAATCGCAAAACAGTAAGCATTTAACACGGAACACAAACAAAACTGGCATGCCGAATGCATTTTCAGACACAGAGATGCATGAATGCTAAATGTGAGACAGTCCGAGGGCATGAGTCATAAAGTAATCTCACAACTAACAACAGGGCAATTCCAAACTACTCTTTCAAACATACTGCAGCCTTAGTGCACCAACACTTCCCAGACAATGCCGAAAAGAGAGAAAGAAAGAACATAATAAGAACGGGCCATAAAAAGTGAATTTCACCAATCACAGTCTCGATTAGATTACCTTTCCCTTCCGATGTCTCCAGGACGGAAATATAGGAAATGGGAGAAATTCAATAACATATGACATCGAAATTCATTGGATCGATTTTCCAATTGGCCATAAAACCAAATAACGACGAGTCGAGTCACCACATTACGAGTTAACGGGGTTTCTGAGGTAACTTCCAGCAGCAAAAATCCTCAACTGAGGGTCTGGGAAAATTTCACGGAGTATGGTCAGTCGGAGCAAACGTAAGGAAGTCGTTCGTTTCTGCAGTGTTTCATCACAACAGCGATGGAATAATAGTCTCCATTCGGTTCCAGTGAACGCACAAATTGCCTGGAACAGCAGAGCTGTTTGCGATTTTCTGCGTGGCACTAACCCACACCACAGTTAATTCCCCGGGAAGGAAACCCATTTTACTTTTGTTTTCAACATCAATACAGTGGGGACCGAAACAGCATTTTAACAAGCTGCAGCATTGGAGTTAAACAATTCGAACCCGCGCCCCTTTCAAGACTGGAATCTGGATCCAGCGCCTTAGTCCGCTCGGCCACACTACCAGCCGGCAGCCCAGACCGTTTTCTTGCAGTTCCAATTGTGCCCCTGCATAACAACAGATGCAAAGTCACAAGAAAAGGGTTCCATGATCCCTCTCCGACTCGCACAGCTTCTGGGATGTGCCCGGCTGCAATGTCAATTTCGCAGCAGATAATGATAGCCCATCAATCCAGACAAAAATCAATGGTAAGCTGAGTCTATCTTCTCAGACTCTTTTCAGCTACAAATGTATCTGTGAGTGCGTGACAATATATGTTTGCTTATGATTTGGTCAAATAACCATGAGCTGCTTGACATTACTGCAATTTCGATTCTTGCTTTGCTAAATGATTTCATCCCATTGCTCGAAACAGGACGACTTTCACGTTTACACGGAACACGAAACACACCGGACTACAGGGAAAATGCACAAAGCTGAGCAGGCCGTGTTCCAAATCATACCGTGCAGCATTTATTCAGTCACTGTGTCTGTTTTGCAGAATAAGGGTCCCAAAGAAAGTTCTCTACCCTAAAACCGGAGGTCGCATCACATTACGAGAACGACAGATCACATTGTGAGGATGCTCTGACCTCGGAGCCAGTTCGAGATGACACTTTCCGTGCCTTTTACCTTAACCGTGCAATTTGCTGCAGAGATGTTCACTCCTGGACATGAGCCTCGTGGATACCAACTGAGTCGGAAACCTGTGTGGGAATCGACGAGAAGCGACTCAAACAATTTTGCTAACTCCCATGGTGCTCATTAGAAATGGAGTTTCTGTTCAACCTCAATCTAAAAGGCAGTTTCTGAACCTAGTAACAGAACTCAAAAGGTAATTACCTCACCCCAGCCCCACTCCGGAAGAGGTGCTAACTGCCCTTGATTGCTTTTTGTTCACGAAATGAAGAGCTCTCACGCCTGAGTCACCTTCACGTCTCTGTTTGCTGAGTGAATCACAAAGAAGGAGCTTCACCAGAGCTGCAATTGCCACACTTCTCCACACACCCTCCCCGTTTACATTTTCCTGCTCGTCAGTGATTTAAAGAAAATTAAATGGATGCGATGTCATTCTGTAGCCTCTCTGTCGATTCCTCCGTTTGAGTTCCAACATGGCTTAGATCTCGGGGCGCACCTTAATACTAGCGACGCTATGACAGCACAGGTCCGGAGGTTCCTCTGAAAGTGTATGTTTTTTTTTCATTGCTGTTGCTGATTGAATGAGCCACAAACGTGCAAACCGCTCCAAAACATGATTCAGGACCTCTGGTGCCAACTCTCGCGCGTTGAATAACGACAGACAGCTTCCAAATGAGGCCTTTCAGAGACGACTTTGGGGTACGGTTGACAGTCAGACAAGTTCAGGAATTCGTGGTGCGCTGTGACACCAGCGCATCAGCTTCTTCCCTGCCTTTGAACCGGGCCGCCTGCGCAAGGAATGCAAATGCGGTACTGCTTTTCGTGGAAGGATTGGAACGCGGCAACGACACTCTCAAACAGAATGGCATATGATCAGAACCAGGTTGGAGAAAAACTTTATAATTCTTTGCACAGTAATTAAATGGAGTTGCCTTACATTTCACTCCGAGAGCAGATTCGAAGGCAGGTTTGCAGATGGGAAAGCAAGCAAGGAAGCTGTGTTCTTGTGCATGTGAAAGGCTGCAGTTGAAGAACAAAGCAGTTTCTGCCCAGTTTCGAACGCGAAGGCGGCTGCACTACGGACACTAGCCGAGGCTGCCGTACTGCAGCTTAATGGCATCCACCACTGAAAGTTGAAGCCATTCTACGTTTCACCTTTCTGTTTCCAAAAAATTGTTATTGTCCAGCGTAATTAACATCTTGAAAACGTAAAAAAAACCACGTGAAATTGATGACAAAATATAGACAAGGAAGTCGTCAATGTTTGGACCGTAGGGCGAGGTGGAATAAGCTTGGACGACTTTCCCCGCAGCATATCGGCTGCAACATGATCTTTTGGAAGGGTTGTAAACTGAGTATTTATGTGTTTTACCCAAGTTGGGGTGAGTTGAAAACTCGAGAGCATAGGTTTAAGGTGAGTGGGCTGAAATTGACAAAGGACCTGAGGCACATTTCCCACACAGAAGGTTGTGCGTGTTTGGAATGAGCTAACAGAGGAAGTGGAGGAGGCTTTTACACTCAGAAAATTGCAAAGGTAATCGGATGAGTCTCTGGATAGGATGGTTTTAGCGGGATTCGGGCCAAATGCTGGGGAACGGGTCTTGTTTAATTTTGGCTATGTGGTGAGCATGGACGAGATACACCGAAGTATCTGATTCCACGCGGTGTACCCCAATAACGTCGTGTTGCTTACACCGGCTTTAAAGGATTACTTTTTAGCAGAGCTTGCCGTCGCAGTCTGTGGCACAATCGTTTAATCTGTTCGACTGCTCACGGGAAAGCTATTATTGTGAAACACTGCAGAAACGAACGACTTCCTTACTGTTGCTCCGACTGACCATACTCCGTGAAATTTTCCCAGACCCTCAGTTGAGGATTTTTGCTGCTGGAAGTTACCTCAGAAACCCTGTTAACTCGTAATGTACTGAGCGAATCGCAAAACAGTAAGCATTTAACACGGAACACAAACAAAACTGGCATGCCGAATGCATTTTCAGACACAGAGATGCATGAATGCTAAATGTGAGACAGTCCGAGGGCATGAGTCATAAAGTAATCTCACAACTAACAACAGGGCAATTCCAAACTACTCTTTCAAACATACTGCAGCCTTAGTGCACCAACACTTCCCAGACAATGCCGAAAAGAGAGAAAGAAAGAACATAATAAGAACGGGCCATAAAAAGTGAATTTCACCAATCAAAGTCTCGATTAGATTCCCTTTCCCTTCCGATGTCTCCTAAACGGAAATATAGGAAATGGGAGAAATTCAATAACATATGACATCGAAATTCATTGGATCGATTTTCCAATTGGCCATAAAACCAAATAACGACGAGTCGAGTCACCACATTACCAGTTAACGGGGTTTCTGAGGTAACTTCCAGCAGCAAAAATCCTCAACTGAGGGTCTGGGAAAATTTCACGGAGTATGGTCAGTCGGAGCAAACGTAAGGAAGTCGTTCGTTTCTGCAGTGTTTCATCACAACAGCGATGGAATAATAGTCTCCATTCGGTTCCAGTGAACGCACAAATTGCCTGGAACAGCAGAGCTGTTTGCGATTTTCTGCGTGGCACTAACCCACACCACAGTTAATTCCCCGGGAAGGAAACCCATTTTACTTTTGTTTTCAACATCAATACAGTGGGGACCGAAACAGCATTTTAACAAGCTGCAGCATTGGAGTTAAACAGCAGAAATGGCAGTGGCGTGATTCGAACCCGCGCCCCTTTCAAGACTGGAATCTGGATCCAGCGCCTTAGACCGCTCGGCCACACTACCAGCCGGCAGCCCAGACCGTTTTCTTGCAGTTCCAATTGTGCCCCTGCATAACAACAGATGCAAAGTCACATGAAAAGGGTTCCATGATCCCTCTCCGACTCGCACAGCTTCTGGGATGTGCCCGGCTACAATGTCAATTTCGCAGCAGATAATGATAGCCCATCAATCCAGACAAAAATCAATGGGAAGCTGAGTCTATCTTCTCAGACTCTTTTCAGCTACAAATGTATCTGTGAGTGCGTGACAATATATGTTCGCTTATGATTTGGTCAAATAACCATGAGCTGCTTGACATTACTGCAATTTAGATTCTTGCTTTGCTAAATGATTTCATCCCATTGCTCGAAACAGGACGACTTTCACGTTTACACGGAACACGAAACACAGCGGACTACAGGGAAAATGCAAAAAAGCTGAGCAGGCCGTGTTCCAAATCATACCGTGCAGCATTTATTCAGTCACTGTGTCTGTTTTGCAGAATAAGGGTCCCAAAGAAAGTTCTCTACCCTAAAACCGGAGTTCGCATCACATTACGAGAACGACAGATCACATTGTGAGGATGCTCTGACCTCGGAGCCAGTTCGAGATGACACTTTCCGTGCCTTTTACCTTAACCGTGCAATTTGCTGCAGAGATGTTCACTCCTGGACATGAGCCTCGTGGATACCAACTGAGTCGGAAACCTGTGTGGGAATCGACGAGAAGCGACTCAAACAATTTTTCTAACTCCCATGGTGCTCATTAGAAATGGAGTTTCTGTTCAACCTCAATCTAAAAGGCAGTTTCTGAACCTAGTAACAGAACTCAAAAGGTAATTACCTCACCCCAGCCCCACTCCGGAAGAGGTGCTAACTGCCCTTGATTGCTTTTTGTTTACGATGTGAAGAGCTCTCACGCCTGAGTCACCTTCACGTCTCTGTTTGCTGAGTGAATCACAAAGAAGGAGCTTCACCAGAGCTGCAATTGCCACACTTCTCCACACACCCTCCCCGTTTACATTTTCCTGCTCGTCAGTGATTTAAAGAAAATTAAATGGATGCGATGTCATTCTGTAGCCTCTCTGTCGATTTCTTGTTTGAGTTCCAACATGGCTTAGATCTCGGGGCGCACCTTAATACTAGCGACGCTATGACAGCACAGGTCCGGAGGTTCCTCTGAAAGTGTATGTTTTTTTTTCATTGCTGTTGCTGATTGAATGAGCCACTAACGTGCAAACCGCTCCAAAACATGATTCAGGACCTCTGGTGCCAACTCTCGCGCGTTGAATAACGACAGACAGCTTCCAAATGAGGCCTTTCAGAGACGACTTTGGGGTACGGTTGACAGTCAGACAAGTTCAGGAATTCGTGGTGCGCTGTGACACCAGCGCATCAGCTTCTTCCCTGCCTTTGAACCGGGCCGCATGCGCAAGGAATGCAAATGCGGTACTGCTTTTCGTGGAAGGATTAGAACGCGGCAACTACACTCTCAAACAGAATGACATATGATCAGAACCAGGTTGGAGAAAAACTTTATAATTCTTTGCACAGTAATTAAATGGAGTTGCCTTACATTTCACTCCGAGAGCAGATTCGAAGGCAGGTTTGCAGATGGGAAAGCAAGCAAGGAAGCTGTGTTCTTGTGCATGTGAAAGGCTGCAGTTGAAGAACAAAGCCGTTTCTGCCCAGTTTCGAACGCGAAGACGGCTACACTACGGACACTAGCCGAGGCTGCCGTACTGCAGCTTAATGGCATCCACCACTGAAAGTTGAAGCCATTCTACGTTTCACCTTTCTGTTTCCAAAAAATTGTTATTTTCCAGCGTAATTAACATCTTGAAAACGTAAAGAAAATCCACGTGAAATTGATGACAAAATATAGACAAGGAAGTCGTCAATGTTTGGACCGTAGGGCGAGGTGGAATAAGCTGGGACGACTTTCCCCGCAGCATATCGGCTGCAACATGATCTTTTGGAAGGGTTGTAAACTGAGTATTTATGTGTTTTACCCAAGTTGGGGTGAGTTGAAAACTCGAGAGCATAGGTTTAAGGTGAGTGGGCAGTTCCAATTGTGCCCATGCATAACAACAGATGCAAAGTCACATGAAAAGGGTTCCATGATCCCTCTCCGACTCGCACAGCTTCTGGGATGTGCCCGGCTACAATGTCAATTTCGCAGCAGATAATGATAGCCCATCAATCCAGACAAAAATCAATGGGAAGCTGAGTCTATCTTCTCAGACTCTTTTCAGCTACAAATGTATCTGTGAGTGCGTGACAATATATGTTCGCTTATGATTTGGTCAAATAAGCATGAGCTGCTTGACATTACTGCAATTTCGATTCTTGCTTTGCTAAATGATTTCATCCCATTGCTCGAAACTGGACGACTTTCACGTTTACACGGAACACGAAACACACCGGACTACAGGGAAAATGCACAAAGCTGAGCAGGCCGTGTTCCAAATCATACCGTGCAGCATTTATTCAGTCACTGTGTCTGTTTTGCAGAATAAGGGTCCCAAAGAAAGTTCTCTACCCTAAAACCGGAGGTCGCATCACATTACGAGAACGACAGATCACATTGTGAGGATGCTCTGACCTCGGAGCCAGTTCGAGATGACACTTTCCGTGCCTTTTACCTTACGTGCAATTTGCTGCAGAGATGTTCACTCCTGGACATGAGCCTCGTGGATACCAACTGAGTCGGAAACCTGTGTGGGAATCGACGAGAAGCGACTCAAACAATTTTTCTAACTCCCATGGTGCTCATTAGAAATGGAGTTTCTGTTCAACCTCAATCTAAAAGGCAGTTTCTGAACCTAGTAACAGAACTCAAAAGGTAATTACCTCACCCCAGCCCCACTCCGGAAGAGGTGCTAACTGCCCTTGATTGCTTTTTGTTTACGATGTGAAGAGCTCTCACGCCTGAGTCACCTTCACGTCTCTGTTTGCTGAGTGAATCACAAAGAAGGAGCTTCACCAGAGCTGCAATTGCCACACTTCTCCACACACCCTCCCCGTTTACATTTTCCTGCTCGTCAGTGATTTAAAGAAAATTAAATGGATGCGATGTCATTCTGTAGCCTCTCTGTCGATTTCTTGTTTGAGTTCCAACATGGCTTAGATCTCGGGGCGCACCTTAATACTAGCGACGCTATGACAGCACAGGTCCGGAGGTTCCTCTGAAAGTGTATGTTTTTTTTTTCATTGCTGTTGCTGATTGAATGAGCCACTAACGTGCAAACCGCTCCAAAACATGATTCAGGACCTCTGGTGCCAACTCTCGCGCGTTGAATAACGACAGACAGCTTCCAAATGAGGCCTTTCAGAGACGACTTTGGGGTACGGTTGACAGTCAGACAAGTTCAGGAATTCGTGGTGCGCTGTGACACCAGCGCATCAGCTTCTTCCCTGCCTTTGAACCGGGCCGCATGCGCAAGGAATGCAAATGCGGTACTGCTTTTCGTGGAAGGATTAGAACGCGGCAACTACACTCTCAAACAGAATGACATATGATCAGAACCAGGTTGGAGAAAAACTTTATAATTCTTTGCACAGTAATTAAATGGAGTTGCCTTACATTTCACTCCGAGAGCAGATTCGAAGGCAGGTTTGCAGATGGGAAAGCAAGCAAGGAAGCTGTGTTCTTGTGCATGTGAAAGGCTGCAGTTGAAGAACAAAGCAGTTTCTGCCCAGTTTCGAACGCGAAGACGGCTACACTACGGACACTAGCCGAGGCTGCCGTACTGCAGCTTAATGGCATCCACCACTGAAAGTTGAAGCCATTCTACGTTTCACCTTTCTGTTTCCAAAAAATTGTTATTGTCCAGCGTAATTAACATCTTGAAAACGTAAAAAAAACCACGTGAAATTGATGACAAAATATAGACAAGGAAGTCGTCAATGTTTGGACCGTAGGGCGAGGTGGAATAAGCTGGGACGACTTTCCCCGCAGCATATCGGCTGCAACATGATCTTTTGGAAGGGTTGTAAACTGAGTATTTATGTGTTTTACCCAAGTTGGGGTGAGTTGAAAACTCGAGAGCATAGGTTTAAGGTGAGTGGGCAGTTCCAATTGTGCCCCTGCATAACAACAGATGCAAAGTCACATGTAAAGGGTTCCATGATCCCTCTCCGACTCGCACAGCTTCTGGAATGTGCCCGGCTACAATGTCAATTTCGCAGCAGATAATGATAGCCCATCAATCCAGACAAAAATCAATGGGAAGCTGAGTCTATCTTCTCAGACTCTTTTCAGCTCCAAATGTATCTGTGAGTGCGTGACAATATATGTTCGCTTATGATTTGGTCAAATAACCATGAGCTGCTTGACATTACTGCAATTTCGATTCTTGCTTTGCTAAATGATTTCATCCCATTGCTCGAAACAGGACGACTTTCACGTTTACACGGAACACGAAACACACCGGACTACAGGGAAAATGCACAAAGCTGAGCAGGCCGTGTTCCAAATCATACCGTGCAGCATTTATTCACTCACTGTGTCTGTTTTGCAGAATAAGGGTCCCAAAGAAAGTTCTCTACCCTAAAACCGGAGGTCGCATCACATTACGAGAACGACAGATCACATTGTGAGGATGCTCTGACCTCGGAGCCAGTTCGAGATGACACTTTCCGTGCCTTTTACCTTAACCGTGCAATTTGCTGCAGAGATGTTCACTCCTGGACATGAGCCTCGTGGATACCAACTGAGTCGGAAACCTGTGTGGGAATCGACGAGAAGCGACTCAAACAATTTTGATAACTCCCATGGTGCTCATTAGAAATGGAGTTTCTGTTCAACCTCAATCTAAAAGGCAGTTTCTGAACCTAGTAACAGAACTCAAAAGGTAATTACCTCACCCCAGCCCCACTCCGGAAGAGGTGCTAACTGCCCTTGATTGCTTTTTGTTCACGATGTGAAGAGCTCTCACGCCTGAGTCACCTTCACGTCTCTGTTTGCTGAGTGAATCACAAAGAAGGAGCTTCACCAGAGCTGCAATTGCCACACTTCTCCACACACCCTCCCCGTTTACATTTTCCTGCTCGTCAGTGATTTAAAGAAAATTAAATGGATGCGATGTCATTCTGTAGCCTCTCTGTCGATTCCTCCGTTTGAGTTCCAACATGGCTTAGATCTCGGGGCGCACCTTAATACTAGCGACGCTATGACAGCACAGGTCCGGAGGTTCCTCTGAAAGTGTATGTTTTTTTTTTCATTGCTGTTGCTGATTGAATGAGCCACTAACGTGCAAACCGCTCCAAAACATGATTCAGGACCTCTGGTGCCAACTCTCGCGCGTTTAAAAACGACAGACAGCTTCCAAATGAGGTCTTTCAGAGACGACTTTGGGGTACGGTTGACAGTCAGACAAGTTCAGGAATTCGTGGTGCGCTGTGACACCAGCGCATCAGCTTCTTCCCTGCCTTTGAACCGGGCCGCATGCGCAAGGAATGCAAATGCGGTACTGCTTTTCGTGGAAGGATTAGAACGCGGCAACTACACTCTCAAACAGAATGACATATGATCAGAACAACGTTGGAGAAAAACTTCATAATTCTTTGCACAGTAATTAAATGGAGTTGCCTTACATTTCACTCCGAGAGCAGATTCGAAGGCAGGTTTGCAGATGGGAAAGCAAGCAAGGAAGCTGTGTTCTTGTGCATGTGAAAGGCTACAGTTGAAGAACAAAGCAGTTTCACAATTATTATATGTAAGATAAATTAGCAACAAAGGGATTTTTAAAAATCATATTCGTGAATTTGAGAAAAATGAGATAGCTCATCTTGGTATTAGACTGAGTAATAGATAGAAATGAAGAGTAATATTGCAGGGAAACATAATTGGAGCTCTCTGAATTTCAATAGCTGAGATAATTCTTATCTTTCAAATGGGCAAAAATCAGATATTAACAAAGAATTTTGCAAGGGATATTATTGCTTGTTTTGTATTTGGGTTGGCCTGAACAAATAGATATTAATATAGTAGCATTGACAATAAGTAATAATGAATGAAATTTTTAAAAAAACACTGCATTTTTACAAAGTCTAACTTAATTTGCTGTGTAATTATTGTAATTGATAAATGCCTTTATAATCCTGACAGATAAATTGACTTAATATTTTGAATGCACTTTGCTCTGATGTTGATTGGATATTCATTAAGATTAAGAAACTGAAAATTAAAGCATAAAACTTAGCTGTATGATGTGAAAAAAATCATTCAGCAACAATGGAAAAAAATGATTTTGTTCAAAAATGCAGGCAATGCAAGATTTATATGTTTCTAATAGTTTTCTTGAAGAATCATGTCAATTTTGTTAACGTAATTTTTATCACAATATATGATTCGATATTTATTTCAGAATTAGGAGGAAAAGTCTTAGGCCCTGAAAGTGACTATTATTGTGAACAAAATATAGAGTCACTGACATTTGGTACGGAAAGGAATTCTCATAATTGTGTGATTATTATTCACTGACAACTAACATGGAAGGAAAAGGAAAATTGTCAACATTTCCAAGCAATATTTTTCTTATAATGAAATGAAAATAAAAATCATTTTGGAGGGCACATGGTTTGAAAAAAAGAAACAATCACATCATGTGACATCTGAGCTGAAGACTCGTTCCCATTTCCCCCATTGTAGTCTTCACAATAATTTAAAACTTATTGTTGGTTGAACTAAAAAAACAAATGGATATAATCGAAATTTTTTCTTGTACACCAAAAAAAGCAAATGTAAAGCAATATTATCATGAAAATTATACCGCTCTGAATGGAATCATTTCACACACAATATATGAATATATTGAATTGAAATGTCATCACAGCTGCAGAAGTGTTTTCCCTGACAGGGAATGAAGACTCAGGAGGCAGGCTGAGCTCAGGCATGTGGAAGATGTTTACTCATGCTGCAACCAGTTAACAAAGGGATCATCCCCCAAGGCCAATCTCGGAAGGGAGATCCATGACACACTGTAACAGACAATAAAAATCAGCATTTTTATGGACTTTCTGCATCACAATGGTCACATGCAATGTGGTTACAGCCCTTCATTCCTCATCCAGCCACCCAACTGAAACACATAATTGCAGATGGACATTCTAATGGACATTACCAAATTCCTTTCATCTCATGTTGTTTAACAGCTACTATATTCTCCAGGCTTTGGGATCTTTCCACGTATCTTATTAATTCAGTTTCCAAAGTTATTCCTGCAGTCCCTCGGGCCTCTCAGGATGCTTTATCAGTTGGGACATTTTGAATTTTGCTGTTCATTATATTTTATTTTATCAAAGTTAATTACTCCTCATATTGTCCACTATCCTAATAATACAGAATACAGTTAGTTTTAACTTACTTGCTATAAGATTAGTAATATGACTTGTGTTATAAAGTTCGTTGCATTGTGTAAACTTATGCAGCTACTCTTTCTGTCAGGACTGTATAATTAATGGGAAGTCAATATCATACCTTGAAGCTAATTTCTAAAACTAGCTAACTGGACATCTAAGTCTGAATGCTTTTCTCTAATGTTTTTTGATAGACATTGGTTACATGTATCTAATTATGTTACAAATTACCCATGATTCTCAAGAATCTGTTCTTAGAACCTTTGTTTAGTATTCTGAGTAACTTTAAAATAATAACTATTTCTGAAAAACGAACTCTTCTGCTGTTGCGATAGCTGATTAGAAATCTCATATAGCTGCCCGTCATATGTAAAAATGAACAGCATTTATTGGAGTGTAAAATAATCAGACATCTCTTAATATGTAAGGCCGAATATTAATCCAATGATTTCTGTGAACATTCAAATTAGAAAGGAGCAGATATTATCTGTGAGTGTTGGATGGGGAATCATTAGTTAGTTTGTGTTTGTGTTGACCTGGAATAAGAGAGCTATTATTCTCTCAGTCCTGCTGTGATGTTTCACCCAATCAGAACCAGCAGCTCTCCTCTTCTCTCAGCTCCCCTTCTGTCCTTCCTGCAGCATCTGTCCCCTGGAACATTGAGCTGCCTGTCCTGTCCCTCCCTAGCTGTGTTTCTGTAATACCTGTGATATCCCAGTCCCATCTTAGATTACTTCACTAAAGACAGGAATGCACCTGATGGATTTTTCTTACCATCAGCAATGGTTTATACTCATTTACAGGGTTTTAATTAAATCGTTTTTGAAGCATTTACTTCACATTCAATCATTTGTAGTGGTGGGATTTGAACCTGTGTCCAGAGAACACTTGCTGAGTTTCTGGATAAATTACCACACAATAATGCCACTAGGCCATCACTTTGCCTGCTCACAGTTTGTATATCCCAGTGCAACATGTTTCAAAACCCTTTCTTCCTGCACAATTGTTTGACCCGGCACTCTGGTGATGTGACTCAGTACCTCTCCATCTGGTATCCCTCACTGTGTGGGTCTAATTGCTGCCTCTATCAGCGTCTCTCACTTTTGAAGCTACTCCAGATCATGAGCCAACAGAATTCTCCACTCCAGAGAGATGAGGCAGCACAGGTCAGGAATGGAGACTGGTATTTTCCAGATCTCTGTGGGCTCAGTGCCATTCTATATGTGTAACCCTCAAAGCATTAGTTTAATTTCCCATTCTGCCTATTTCTGTGTCTTCTACATGTACTCATGGAGTTCCTGACTCAATAGACTTGCCAACTGCTGGTTGGGACGATGGTTGGTCAGCCAGAAAGACAAAGTCAGGGAGGTCAGGAGTCTTCAATAAATCCTGCTGCCAGGCAAGATCATTCCAGTGCACAGAGCAGAAAGTAATAAGGGGCTAAACATCAGTTAACAAGACATGACATAGAGAAAGTGCTGGAGGGGGAGCACAGTACAGACACACCCCAGGCTCAATCATCACACCTGCTGCAAGTTTTGTTGTAATGAGACAGCATCGGGAGTTCCCAGTTATCAGTCCAGGCCTGTGCTTTCTTAGGGAGCATCAGAACAATTGAGGGGAAAGCAGGCCTCCCACGAGAGGGTGGTAATGCTGCCTGGGATCTTTCTGTTCCCTATTCCCTCTCCAACACTGCATCAATGGCTTGTATTGAGGACCAGTGTCTTCAATCATTCTAACTCCTATAACAGTTCCTATCTCTGTCATCTCCTCCCCTCTCTCCAATTATTTCACATATTTGAAACCTCTAGTCTAGATGACCATCCGTGTCGCTGTAACTTGCTTCAGTCTCTACAACGTGCTTTGTCTTGATAGTCTCCTCCTCCAATAACTGGAGACATCGGGTCTGTTTCTGTGTGGCATGACTCTTCGGCTGAGATTTCCTAAATGAAATGAGTCGCGTTTGCCGGTGTTTGGCTCATATCCCTTCAAACCTTCTCCTCTCCATGCACCTGCCCGAGTGTCTTTTCCATGTTGTAATTGTACTTGTTTTTACCATTTCCTCTGGCAGTCCATTCCGTCTATGCACCATCCTCTGTGGATAATGTTGCCCCTCAGCTCCCTCTTTAAATCCTTGCTTTCTCACCTCATGTTTATGCCTCTAGCCTTGGACTTACCTACCCTTGGCAATTCACCTTACTTAGACCATACATGGTTTCATAAACCTTTATAAGGTCACCCCGTGGCCTCCTCTGCCCAGGAGAAATATTGACGACAGTGTTACCAATATCTCCAACTCATGTACTTAATGCTCTGACCAATGAAGACAAGTGTGCTAATTGCCGCTTTCAACAACCTGTCGCCCTGTGATGCCAGTCCAAGGAACAATGTAACTGCACCCCTTGGTCTCTCTCTTTTCTACAACACTGTCCAGGGCCCAAACATTAACCGTGTTAGTCCTCTCTGGTTTTTCTTAACTAACTCCAACACCTGAATTAAACTCCATCTTTCATTCCTTGGCCCACTGGCCCAGTTGATTAACATCTCCTTCGATAACTATATTCCCTGCCCACTCTTCCACTCATCTTGGTATCCCTAAATATACTAACAGGGACTCCTATATTTTCACTCAGATTGTTTATGTATATGGTGCACAACAGTGGTCCCAGCACCAATCCTTATAGCACACTGCTGGTCAGAGGCTTCCAGTTTGAACAACAACCCTCTCCCACCACCCTCTGTCTCCCACTGTCATCCCATTTACTATCCAGTTGGCTAGCTCTCCCTGATCCCTTGTGATCTACCCTTCCTCACCAATGTATCATGTTACACCCTGAACAAGGGTTTGCGGAAGCCAGAAATAACGTCTGTTGCTCTGCCTTCGTCTATCTTTTTGGTCACATCTTGAGCAAACTGCAGTCAAGTTTGTGGGACATGTTTTCCCACGCACGAAGCCATGCTGGCTGTCCGTAATCAGTCCTTATCTTTCCAAATGCATGTAAGGCCTACCTCTCAGAATGACCCCCAACAACTGACCCACCCGGATGTCTCGCTCATCAGTCTGTAGTTCCCTGGCTTTCTCTTGCAGCCTTTCTTAATTGATGACACAACATTATAATTTTAGTCAGAGTCATACTGCACTGTTTAGTTAATGTTAACCATACTCTAAAACGGATCTCATCCCACCTGCCTGTTCCTGGATCATATCCCTTCAAACTTTTCCTATTCCTGGACTAATCCAAATGTCTTTTAAACATTGTAATTGTCCCCATGTTCACCCCTTCCTTGGGAAGTTCATTTCACACACAAACCACCCTCTGTGTAACAATGTGCCTCATGTCTTTTTTTTATATGTCTCTCCTCTAAACTTAAAAATGTAGTGCCTTGTCTTTAAACTCCCCTGTCCATGGGAAAAGACAACTCCCATTAACTCTATCTATCCTCCCCATGATTTTATAAACTTCTACGAGGTCATCTGTCAACATTCAGGTTTCACTGAAAAATACCAACCTATTCAGCCTTTCTTTATACTGAAGCCTTTCGTACCCAGCCACATCCCAGTAAATCTCCTCCCAACCCTTTCCAGCTTCATAATATCCTTCCGATAACTGGGCGACCAGAACTGGACACAGTATTCCAGTGGCCTGTATAATCTCAATGTGACTTCCCAACTCCTATATCCAAAGGACTGCGCAATGAAAGCAAGTGAGGCAAGCACCTTTTTTGAAACTATCCTGTCTCTCCCTGTTGCAAACTTCAAAGTATTATGTAGCTGAACCCTGAAGCCATGAAGCCATACCCCTACATCTACCCCTTCCCTAACACTACGGGCAATTTTTTTTAGCATGGCCAATTCACCTGACCTGCACACCTTTGGACTGTGGGAGGAAACCGGAGCACCCGGAGGAAACCCACGCAGACACGGGGAGAACGTGCAAACTCCACACAGTTAGTCGCCTGAGGCGGGAATTGAACCCGGGTCTCTGGCGCTGTGAGGCAGCAGTGCTAACCACTGTGCCACCGTCCCTCTGTTCTACAACTATCGAAGGTCTTGCCATTAATTGTATAAGCCCTGCCCGTGTTTGTTGTACCAAATGCATTACCTCGTATTTATTCAGATTGAACTACATCTAACAGTTTTCAGCCATTCACACATTTCATCAGGATCCCTTTGTAATCTCAGAAAACCTTCTTCACTGTCCACAATGCCACCCTCCAGTCTACCTGCCTATCACACATAGCTCTCTATGGTACAAATATCTCTGCTAGGGGCCCTACAATTTCTTCACCAGCTTCCCACAATGTCCTGAGATACATTTGATCAGGTCCTGGGGATTTATCTACCTTTTGTGTTAAAACCTCCAGCACCTCATTTTCTATAATGTGGACTCATTTCAAGACATTGAGTCATAGAGATGTACAGCACAGAAACAGGCCCATCGGACCAACTCCTGCCTGATGTTTCTAGTCACATTTGCCACAATTTTGCCAATATCCCTCTAAACCTTTGCTATTCATACACCCATCCACATGCCTTTCAAAATGTATTTCTATCAGCCTCCACTATTTGCTCTCGCAGCTTATTCCATCCACTCTGCGGGAGCCAGTTGTCCTTTAGACCCCTTTGAAAAGTTTCCCTCGCCTGGGGAAATGACCTTGTCTATTGACCCTGTCGATGACCATCATGATTTTAAACACCTTTTATCGGTTAACTCCTCAGCCTCCCATGTTCAAGTGAAAACAGCCCCAACCTATTCAGGCTTTTCCCTGAAGCGCAAACCCTCCAACCCTGGCCACGTCTTTGGTCATTTCTTCTGAACCCTTTCATTTTCCACGACATCCTTCCAATGGCATTGAGACCAGAATTGCACACAGTATTCCAATAGTAGTCAGGCCAAACACTGTTTAGTTCCCTGAGTGCCCCAGTCTTTACCAACAGTAAGTTCCAAAGTGAAATATTTGTTTCGGATCTTGTAGTTTCACACATCGTTGGCTTCATTGATCATGAAGGAGACCAGGTTTGTCCCGAGCTCTTCTTTTGCTCTTAATACACTTGTAGAGTCTCCTTGGATTCTCCTTAATGTTCTCTGCCAAAGCTATCTCATGTCCCCTTTTTACATTCCTGATTTCCATCCTAAGTGTATTTCTACAGCCCCGATGCTCCTGAAGGGATTCCCTTCAGTCAGCCAGTTATATCTGACATGTGACCCCTTTTTTCTTGACCACAGCCTCGAAACTCAGCCAGTGTTTCCTAACTCAGTCAGCATTGAGCTGCACACGAACAGGAACACGCTGGCGCTGAACGCTCCTTTTATCTCGGTTTTAAAATATTCCTACTTGCCAGACTTCCCTTTATCTGCAAATAGCCTCCCCAGATCTACTTTAAAAATTCATGTCTAATACTATCTTGCTCCATTGATTAACTTTAACTTGTGGACCAGGCCTGTCCTTTTCCATCGCTATTTTCAAACTAATGCAATTGTGATAACTTTCCAAAGTGCTCTCCCACTAACACCTCAGTCCTGTTCCCTACCTTGTTTCCCAAGGGGAGGTCAGGTTTATCCCCATTCTCCAGTTGGGCCACTTAGATAATGACTGGGAGTTTTCGGAACACACTTAATAAATTCCTTCCATCCAAATGCTTAACTTAGTCGCAATCCCAGTCCAGGTTTGGAACGGTTAAGTTCCCCTATCATTACAACCCTATTATTCGAAGAGATATCTGAAATCTCCTGACATATTTGGTCCTTCATCTCCCATTTCCTATCGCTGTCGTCTGACCGTAGAAAACTAATGACCAATTTCTATTTCTCAGTTCCGCTAATATCCACGTTTAACTGGGCGATCCTGCATGAATACTCCCTCTAGGTACTGCTGGGATGTTTCCCCCCAATCAAACCCACCAGCTCTCCTCGTGTTTTGCGTCCTGTTCTATCCTTCCTGTAGCATCTGTCTCCAGAACATTGAGCTGCTGGTCCTGTTGCTCCCTCAGCTGTGTTTCTGTCACACCTATGGTATCCCAATCCCATGTTCCCATCCATGCTCTAGGTTCATCTGCCTTACCTGTCTGGCCCTTTGCATTGAAATAACTGCAGTTTAATCCACCAGTTTTCCCTAATTGTCTGCTATATTCTTGCCTGCCTTGTCTACTTATATAGTTCTCTTGAACATTTGTACCAGCCTCAACTTTCTTTCTGGCCTTATGACTCTTTGGGGTCACACAGCCCTGCCAGACGAGTTTACATCCTCTCAAGCAGCTCCACCAATGCTCCCCACCAGGATGTGGGTCCCCCTCCTGCTCCCAGTCCAGGTGTATTCCCACCCTGTCTACCTGTGCTGATACCTTCAGACATCCAGATACTTGCCCACCAAGGTCGCTGTGTTCCTCAGTACTCCAGGAGGACCTACCATTCATGATGTATATCATTCGTTTATTAGACTTGCCACAGTGCATTACCTCACAGTGATCAGAAGTAAACTCTGTCTGCCATTATCTGCTCAGTTTATCATCTGATCGATATCAGACCACAGCCTGAGTCCATCCCCCTCACTGTGGGCAACACCCTCACCTTTCATGTCATCTGCAAACCTACTAATGTTACCTTCTGCTTTCACATCCAAGTTATTAATGTACGTAACAGCCAGCAATGGTTCCTGTACAGATCCCTGTGGTACATCCGCTGGGCAAAGGCTTTCAATCACAAAACCAACCCTCCGCCAATTGTGGATCCAATTTACCAACTTACCTTGAATCCCATGGGCTCTTCCCTTTTGGACCAGTCTTCCGTGTAGGACCTTGTCAAAGACCTTAATGAACTCCATATAAACCACATCATCTGCACTGCCCTCATCAATATCAGAGGACAGTCGTCTAGCAAATCCATACAGACAATCCCTAATGAAATTGCGGGGGTATCCGTTTTTGGCGACGATATTGTATAGGTGTTCTTCTTTCTCTTTTTGCAGTTCTTATGTACTGCAGTGTTTTGTGGCCCTTTTGAACAGTGTCTGGATGCAACTTCTTTTGTGTGTGTTAGGGTGGTTGCTTTCGTAGTTTAGGACTTGGTCTGTGTGTGTGACTTTCCTGTCAACCTTTGTGGTGAATTCTCCATTCGGTGTTCTCTGTACCATCACGTCTAGGAATGGGAGTTGGTTTTCCTTTTCTTCTTCTCTAGTGAATCGGATTCCTGTGAGTGTGGCGTTGATGATCTAGTGTGTGTTCTCTATTTCTGTGTTTTTAATGATTACAAAGGTATCATCCACATATCTGACCCAGAGTTTGGGTTGAATTTGCGGTAAGACTGTTTGTTCTAACCTTTGCATTACCACTTCTGCTATGAGTCCAGAGATGGGTGAGCCCATGGGTGTGCCATTGATTTGTTCATATATTTGGTTGTTGAATGTGAAGTGTGTTGTTAGGCACAGGTCCAGTAGTTTGAGTATGCCGACTTTGTTGATAGGTTCCCGGTCTTGATGTCTGTTATGTATGTCCAGCAGTTTGGCTCTAGTTTCTCTGGCTAGAATTTATCGATCAGAGGTGAACAGTGCCGTTACATCGAATGAGACCATAGTTTCTTCCTTGTCTATGTGTGTATTTCTGATGATGTCCAAGAATTCCTGTGTTGACTGTATAGATTGTCTGGATCCGCTGATCAGGTGTTTCAGTTTCTGCTGTAGGTCTTTAGCCAGTTTGTGTGATGGTGTCCCTGGAAGTGATACTATGGGTCTGAGTGGGATGTCTAGTTTGTGCACTTTAGGTAGTCCATAGAATCTGGGGGTATCGTTGCTTTCATTTTTCATTCTCTGTCGGTCACACCTGGTTATCTGTTCGGTTTTGTTTTGTAGGTTTCTCAGTGTGTTGTTTATCCTATTGGTGAGCTGTGGGGTGGGGTCAAACTCCACACAATTTCATCCACAGATGCCTCAGGGAGAGACAATGGAATGAGGACATGCCGGAACCCAAAGGACTAGCCATACCACCATACATCAGGAGCATTTCCGAACTGACAGCCAGACTATTGCGACCACTAGAACTCATAACAGCACACAAACCAACAGCCACTCTCAGACAACAACTCACCAGAACGAAGGACCCGATACCCAGCATGAGCAAAACCAATATAGTGTACAAAACCCCATGCAAGGACTGTACAAAACACTACATAGGACAAACAGGAAGACAGCTAACGATCTGCATCCATGAACACCAACTAGCCACGAAATGTCACGACCAGCTATCCTAAGTAGCCACACACGCAAATGACAAGCAACGTGAGTTAAATTGGGCCAACACTACTATTATAGGACAAAAGCCGTTCATCTGGAATTTTTGCCCGAAATGTCGATTTCGAAGCTCCTTGGAAGCTGCCTGAACTGCTGTGCTCTTTCAGCACCACTAATCCAGAATCTGGTTTCCAGCATCTGCAGTCAATGGTTTTACCCTATTATAGGACACGTCAAACCGAGAACAGCCAGTGAATTCCTTGAGGCATGGCACTTATCCACAGTTTCAATCAATAAGCACATCGACCTGGACCCAATATACCGGCCACTGCAGCGGACAGCTGGAACTGACAACCGGAAGCAGCAGATACAAATCACTATAAATGACGGAGGAAACATCACTGAAGTGTTTCACAGGAGGGTCCCTGAGGATGTCACCTAGACAGGGGCCGAAACGTCTGCAACACAAATTCCCAACTCGGTGAACAGAACCACAAAAACGAGCACCCGTGATACAAATCTTCTCACAAAATTTGAAGCCCTTTAGACTCTACAAAGCTCTGTCATGAACAAGCCACCATCTCTCTATTTCCTTTCCTTTCTTCAGTGTCTGCAACTCGCGCTGTATCTTCCAGTAACCTTCTTTAGTTACTGCAGGTCTGCGTAGCTTCCCAGATAATCTGTTTCATCCCTTACAGCTCCCTCAATCACTGTAACACCCTCTGCTCTCTAATCCTCCTCTTTCCCACTGTCTTCCAGGTACAACGGTGATCCTGGAAGAGAGCAGTGCGGAATGGGATGTTATAAATCTCAGCTGAGGCTTGATGCCTACCATTACCTGGGAGTCACAAAGGGAGAGAACCTGAGCGAGTGCAGCACAAAGCAGGAGAATATAAATCAGCAGTGAGGGACAAGGCCGTCTGGGATTTGGATTTGGATACAAATCAGAGCAGGAGGCTCGAAATCAGCACCGAGTCACAGAGGGAGGGACCGTGTGAGGGAGCAATTTGGAGCAGGAGCTTGAGGCTGACTCACACCTGGGAGAATATAAATCAGCACTGAGGATCGAGGCCGAGTTGTACCTGGGAGTCACAGAGGCGGTGACCATGTGAGGGAGCAGACTGGAGTGAGAGCTTGGCGATTACACGTCTGAGGAGACACATCACGATGTGTGCACGTGTCCCTCCATTGTTCTGTGTTTGTGTGTGTGTCCCCTTCCCTCGCTGTGTGTGTGTGTAACTCTCCTCACTGTGTGCGTGTCCCTCCCTCACTGTGTGTGTGAGCATGTCCCTCCCTCACTGGTGTGTGTGTTTGTGTGTGCGTATGTCTGTGTGTCTCCCTCCCTCACTGTCTGTGTATGTGTGTCCCCTCTCGCTTTCTGAGCACATGTCCCAACCTCGCTGTGTGCGTGTGTCCCTCTTGCTGTGAGTGTATGTGCCTCTCTTGCAGTGTGTGAGGGTGTCCACCCCTCGCTCTGTATGTGTGTGTATGCAAAACACTCACTCAATGTGTGTCTGTGTGTCCCTCCCTCGCTGTGTGAGTATGTGTGTGAATGCGTGTCCCTCTCTCACTGTGTGCGCGTCGCTCTTGCTGTGTGTGTGTCCCTCATGCTGTGTGTGTGTGTGTGTGTGTGTGTGTGTCCCTCCCTTGCTGTGTGTGTGTGTGTCCCTCCCTTGCTGTGTGTGTGGGTGTGTGTGTATGTGTGTGTGTCCCTTCCTTGCTGTGTGTGTGTGTGTGTGTATGTGTGTGTCCCTCCCTTGCTCTGTGCGTGTGTGTGTGTGTGTGTGTGTCCCTCCCTTGCTCTCTGTGTGTGTGTGTGTCCCTCCCTTGCTGTGTGTGTGTGTAGTGTGTGTGTGTGTGTGTCCCTCCCTTGCTCTGTGTGTGTGTGTGTGTGTATGTGTGTCCCTTCCTTGCTGTTTGTGTGTGTGTGTGTGTCTGTGTGTGTGTGTGTGTCCCTCCCTTGCTCTGTGTGTGTGTCCCTCCCTTGCTGTGTGTGTGTGTCCCTCCCTTGCTGTGTGTGTGTGTAGTGTGTGTGTGTCCCTCCCTTGCTCTGTGTGTGTGTGTCCCTCCCTTGCTGCGTATGTGCGTGTCCCCCTCCCTCCCTGTGCGCGTGTCCCCCACCCTCCTTCCCTCGCTGTTTGTACGCATGTCCCCGTGTGTGCATGTCCATTCCTGGCTGTTTGTTCGTGCCCCTCTCTCGCTGTGTATGTCTATAATTTTGTGCTTGTGCATGCGCGTATCCCTCCCTCGCTGTGTGTGCGTGTCTCCCTCTTGCTATGAGTGTGTGACCCTCTTGATGTGTATGTGAATGTCACTCCCTCACTGTGTCTCTGTGTGTCCCTCCCTCGCTGTGTGTCTGTGTGTATCCCCTTAACTGTGTGTATGTGTACATGTCCTTCCCTCGCTTTGTGTGTGTGTCCCTCTTGCTGTGTGTGCACGTGTCACTCCCTCGCTCTGTGTGTGTGTCCCTCCCTCACTGTGTGAGTGCATATTCCCCCCTTGCTGAGTGTGCATGTGTCCCTCCCTCGCCGTGTCTGTGCGTGTCCCCTCTCCCTGTTTGTGCGGGCTTCTTGTCAATTTCTGTGCACATGTCCTGCACCTCGCCGTGTGTGTGCATGTCCCTCCCTCGCTGTGTGCATGTCCCTCCCTCCCTCGCTGTGTGCGTGTCCCTCCCTCCCTCGCTCGCTGTGTGCGTGTCCCTCCCTCGCTGTGTGCGTGTCCCTCCCTCGCTCGCTGTGTATGTGTCCCTCCCTCGCTCGCTGTGTGCACGTCCCTCCCTCGCTCACTTGTTGTGTGCGTGTCCCTCCCTCGCTCGCTTGTTGTGTGCGTGTTTCCCTTCCTCGCTCGCTTGTTGTGTGCGTATTTCCCTTCCTCGCTCACTTGTTGTGTGCGTGTTTCCCTTCCTCGCTCGCTTGTTGTGTTCGTGTTTCCCTTCCTCTAGTATGTACGTGTCACACTCTCACATTATGTGATTGCGTGTTCCCCCCTTTGCTGCGTGTTCCTCACTCGCTGTGTGTGTGCGTGTCCCTCCCTCACTCTGTGTGTGTGTGTGTCTCCCTCCCTTGCTGTGAGTATGTGTCCCCCTTCTCGCTGTGTGTGTGTGTGTGCGCGCGCGCATCCCTCCCTCACTGTGAGTGTGCGTGTACCCCCTCGCTGTATGTGTCTGTTCCTCCCTCACTGTGTATGTGTGAGTTTCCCCCCTTGCTCTGTGTGTGTGTCTCCGTCCCTCTGGGTGTGCGAGGCCCTCCCTCGCTGTCTGTGCATGTGTCCCTCTCTTGCTCTGTTTGTGTGTGCACCTCCCTCGCTGTGAATGCATGTCCCTCCCTGGCTGTGTATGTGCATGTCCCCCTCTCGCTGTATATGTCTGTGTTTGTGTGCTTCCTCATGCACTTGTCCCTCTCTCGCTCTGTGTGTGTGTGTGACCCCCTCGCTGTGTGTGTGTGTGTGTGTGTCCCGCTTGCTGGGCGTGTGTGTGCATGGCCTTCCCTCGCTGTGTGTGCATGTGTCGCTCCCTCGCTGTCTGTATGTGTGCGTGTCTCTCCCTCACTGTGTATGTGTGAGTTTCCCCGCTTGCTCTGTGTGTGTGTCCCTCTTGCTGTGCGTGTGTGCGCGTGGCCCTCCCTCGCTGTGTGTGAATGTGTTGCCCCTCGCTATGTGTATGTGTGTGTGTGGCTCTCCCTCGCGCTCTCTGTGTGTGTGGTCCCACCCTCGCTGTTTATGTGTGTGCATGTCGCTCCCTTGCCGTGTATTTGTGTGTCCCTCTCTCGCTGTGTACCTATATTTGTGTGCTAGCGCATGCGCGTGTCCCTCCCTCACTGTGTGTGCGTGTCCCCCTCTTGCTATGAGTATGTGTGTCCCTCTTGCAGTGTATGTGAATGTCCCTCCCTCGCTAGGTGTGTGTGTGTGTGTGTGTGTGTGTGTGTGTGTATGCGTGTCACAGTCCTCTCTCCCTGTGCGCGTGTGTGTCCCTCTCAATTTCTGTGCACATGCCCTCCCCCTCGCCATGTGTCTGCTTGTTCGTCCTTCCCTGTGTGTGTACGTGTCCCTCCCTTGCTGTGTATGTGCGTATCCCTCCCTCACTGCGCGTCTCAGCAAGTCCCTCCCTCGCTGTGTGTGTCCCTCACTCGCTGGTTGCGTGTGTGTTACTCCCTCGCGTTGTGTGTATGTGTCTCTCTCTCTCTCGCTTTGTGTGTCAGTTTCCCTCCCTCGCTGTGAGTGTGCGTGTCCCCCTCGCTGTGTGTGTGTGTGTGTGTGTGTCTCCATCCCTTCCTCTGTGTGTGTGTGTGTGTGTGTGTGTATGCGTGTGTCACTCCCTCGCTGTGTGTGTGCGTGCATGCCCTTCCCTTGCTGTGTCTGTGTATGTCCCTCCCTCGCTTGTGTGTGTGCCTGTGCATGTCCTCTCTCCCTGTGTGCGCGTGTGTCCCTCTCAATTTCTGTGCACATGCCCTCCCCCTCGCCGTGTGTCTGCTTGTTCCTCCTTCCCTGTGTGTGTGCCTGTCCCTCCCTCACTGTGTGTGTGCCTGTCACTCCCTCGCTGTGTGCGCGCATCCCTCCCTTGCTGCGTGTCTCAGCAACTCCCTCACTCGCTCTGTGTGTGTGTGTGTGTCCCTTCCTCGCTGTTTGTACATGTCACATCCTCACTGTGTGTTTGTCTGTCCCCCCTTCACTGCGTGTCCCTCACTCGCTGTTTGAGTGTGTGTCACTCCATCCCGTTGTGCGTATGTTTCTCTCTCTTGCTGTGTGTATGCGTATCCCTCCCTCACTCTGTGTGTGTGTGTGTGTGTGTGTGTGTGTGTGTGTGTTTACGTGCGTGTCCCTCCCTCTATGTGTGTGCGTGTGTAAGTGTGTCTCCCTCCCACACTGTGAGTGTGTGGGTCCCCCTTGCTGTGTGTGTGTATCCCACTTCGCTGTAACTGTGTGTGTGTGTGTGTGTGTGTGTGTGTGTGTGTGTGTGTGTGTTTTCCTCCCTTGCTGTGTATATGTGAGTTTCCGCTACTTGCTGTGTGTGTGTGTGTGCGTGGCCCTCACTTGCTCCGTCTGCATGTGTCTCCTCCTTGCTGTGGGTGTGTGTGTCCCTCCCTTGCTCTGTGTGTGTGTATTTGTGCATGTCCCTCCCTCGCATTGCATGTGTGTGCCCCCTCTCAATTTCTGTACACATGCTCTCCCCCTCGACATGTGTGTGCTTGTCCCTCCTTCGCGGTGTGTGAGTGCCCCTCCCTTGCAGTGTATGTGTGTGACCCTCCCTCGCTGTGTATGCATGTCCCTCCCTGGCTGTGTGTGCGCATGTCCCTCTCTCGCTGTTTGTGTGTGTGTGTCTCTCTCTCTCTCTCACAGTGTGTGTTTGTGTTTGTGTGCTTGCGCTTGCGCTTGTCCCTCCCTTACTCTGTGTGCGTCTGTCCCTCTTGCTGTGAGTATGTGTGTCCCTCTTGCAGCGTATGTGCGTATCTCACCCTCGCTTTGTGTGTGTGTGTCCCTCTGGCTGTGTGTAACGTGTCACTCCCTTGCTCTTTGTGTGTGTGTCCATCCTTGTTTGTGTGTGTGTGTCCCTCCATTGCACTTTGTCTATATCCCCCTCACTGTGTGCGCTTCTCCCCTTGCTGTGTGAGTGCATGTCCCCCCTCGCTGTGTGTGTGTCCCTCCCTCGCTGTGTCTGTGCATGTTCCCTCTCGCTATGTGTGCGTGTCCCCTCTCAATTCCTGTACACATGCCCTCTCTCTCCCCGTGTGTGTGCTTGTGCCTCCTTCACTGTGTGTATGTGTGTGTGTGTCTCTCCCTTGCTGTGTATGAGCGTGTCCCTCCCTCGCTCTGTGTGTTTGTGTATGTTCCTCCCTTGCTGTGTGTGTATGTCCTTCCCTCGCTGTGTTTGCGTGTCCCTCACTCGCTCTGAATGTTTGTAAGTGAATGTGTGTGCGCATGTCCCTCCCTTGCTGTGTGTGCGTGTGTGTGTGTGTGTGTGTCCCTCCCTCGCTGTTTGTGCGTGTCACCCCTCCCTGTGTCTGTTTGTCCCACCCTCGCATTGTGTGTGTGTGTCCCTCCCAAGCTTTGCGTGTGTGTGTGTGTGTCCGTCCCTTGTGTGCGTGTGTGCATGTCCCTCCCTTGCTCTGTGTTCCTGTGTATATGCATGTGTGCGTGACCCTCCCTCGCTTTGTGTGTCCGTCCCTTGTGTGTGTGAGTGCGTGTCCCCCCTTGCTGTGTGCGTGTGTCCCACCCTTGCCGTGTCTGTGTGTGTCCCCTCTCGCTGTGTGTGTGTGCCCACTCTCAATTTCTGTGCACATGCCCTCCCTGTCGACGTGTGTGTGTGTGTGTGTGTGTGTGTTTGTGTTTGTATCCCTCCCTCGCTGTGTGTCTGCGGGTACCTACCTCACTGTGTGTGTTTGTATGTTGCTCCCTCGCTGTGTGTTTGTGTCCCTGCCTCGCTGTGTGTGCACGCATCTGTCCCTTGCTCTGTGTTTATGTGTGTGTCTATGTGTGTGTGTGTATGTGTGCGTGTCCCTCCCTCGCTTTGCGTGTGTGTGTCCATCCCTTGTGTGTGTGTGTGTGACCAGCTTGCTGTGTGCACATGTCCCACCCTTGCTGTGTCTGTGCGTGCCCCCTCTCAATTTCTGTGCATGCGCCCTCCCCTCGACATGAGTGTGCTTGTCCCTCCTTCGCGGTGTGTGATTGTTCCCCCCCCCTTGAAGAGTATGTGAGTGTCCCTCCCTTGCTGTGTGTCTGCGTGTATTCCCCTCACCGTAGGTGTGTGTGCTTGTCCCTCCCTCGCTGTGTGTGCACGTCTCTCCCTTGCTCTGTATTTGTGTGTGTGTTTGTGTGCTTCCTCATGCATGTATCACTACCTCGCTGGTTGTGTGTGTCCCTCCCTCGCTCTGTGTGTGTGTGTGTGTCCCTCTTGCTGTGTATGTGTGTGCGTGGCCTTTCCTCATTGTGTGTGCATGTGTCGCCCCCTCGCTGTATGTGTGTGTGTGTGGTCCCACCCTCGCTGTCGGTGTGTTGTGGGCGTGGGTGGCCCTCCCTCGCCGTGTGTGCATGTGTCGCTTCCTCTCTTGCTCTGTGTGTTTGTGTGCATGTCTCCCCTGGCTGCGTGTGTGCGTGTTCCTCTCTCACTCTGTGTGTCTGATTTTGCGTGCTTCCTCATGCGCACGTCGCTCCCTCACTTTGTGCATGTCCCTCCCACACTCTGTGTGTGTGTGTGTGTGTGTGTGTGTGTGTGTGTGTGTGTGTGTGTGTGGCTCTCCCTCGCTGTGTGTGCATGTGGCTCCTCCTCACTATGTGTGTGTGTGTCCCTCTCTTGCTGTGTGCCTGTGTTTGTGTGCTTGAGCATGCGCGTGTCCATCCCTCACTGTGTGTGCGTGTCCCCTCTTGCTGTAAATATGTGTGACCCTTTTAGTGTGTGTGTGTGTCACTCCCACACTGTGTGTGTGTCCCTCCCTTGCAGTGTGTCTGTGTGTATGTCCCTCCCTTGCTTTGTGCATGTGTCTGTGCGCCTCTTGCTGTGTGTGCGTGTGTTACTCCCTCGCTCTGTGAGTGTGTGTCCGTCTCTTGTGTGTGTGTCCCTCCCTTGCTGTTTGTGCATATCCCCACCATTTTGTGTCTGCGTTGCCCCTCGCTGTGAGTGCCTGTCCCCCCTTGCTGTGTGTGCGTGTGTCCCTCCCTCGCCATGTCTGTGCGTGTCCCCTCTCGCTGTGTGCGCGTGCCCCCTCTCAATTTCTGTGCACATGCCCTCCCCCTCGCCGTGTGTCTGCTTGTCCATCTTTCCCTGTGTGTGTGCGTGTCTCTCCCTTGCTGTTTATGTGCGTGTCCCTCTCTCACTCTGTGTGTTTGTGTATATCCCTCCATCGCTGTGTGTGTGCATGTCCTTCCCTCCCTGTGTGTGTGTCCCTCCCTCGCTGTGTGTGCATGTCCCTCCCTTGCCGTGTGTGTGCGTGCCTCACTCTCACTGTGTGTGTTCCCCCCTTGCTGTGAATATGTGTGTCCCTCTTGCAGTGTATGTGAGTGTCCCTCCCTCGCTGTGTGTGTGTGTGTGTGTGTGTGTGTGTGTGTGTGTGTGTGTGTATGCGTGTCACTTCCTCACTGTGCCTGTGTCCTTCCCTCGCGGTGTGTGTGTGTCCCTCCCTCGCTTTTTGTGTCTGTGTGTGTCCCTCTTGCTGTGTGTGTGTGTCTCACTCGCTGTGTGTGTGTCCCCCTCCCTTGCTATTTGTGTATATCCCCCTCGTTGTGTGCGTGTGTCCCTCCCTTGCCGTGTCAGTGCGTGTCCCTTCTCACTGTGTGTGCGTACCCCATCTCACTTTCTGTGCACATTTCCTCCTCCTCGCCGTGTGTGCTTGTCCCTCCTTCCCTGTGTGTGTGTGCGTGTGTCCCTCCCTCGCTGTGTGTGTGCATGTCCTTCCCTTGCTGTGTGTG